>NW_028274838.1:1074770-1228308 GCF_037043125.1 Eumetopias jubatus | reverse complement strand
CTTAAGCTGAGAGCTGGAGAATGTTTGGTTGCCATGGGATGTTTGAGCTCTACTGGAAATGACCCCATGGAATCCCATGACCATGACCTGATGTGGTGGCTGCACACTGAGCTTAGAAAATTCTGCTTCTGACAATGACAGCAGTACGTCATGGCTGAGCGTTTGTTTTGTGCCAAACACTGCAGAGCGCTTTAGGGTCGTGTCCCCAACTCCTCATCCCAGTCCTCTGTGCAGCCGTCCCGCTCACCACAGCTCAGAAAGCTACAGTGAAGGGCATCGCCGGGTGGCGGAGGCTGTACCCCCCTGGCCTGTCAGCATTGCCATCGCGGTCTGCACCATCGAATGCCTGGGGAAAGGTCGCCCCCCGGGGCAGCGGCTGAGGATGGACCACAGACGATCCAGTCGTATGTGATCACTACCTTTCACTTCCCTTGTTCCATCATCAAAAAGGCAAGTGGCACTCTGGCCATTTGGTGTCACAAGTTCTGTTATCTTTCATTATTCTGTGTTTGAGTCCCAAATAAGAAGGAGGAAAGGAGCTGGAGGAAGCAGGGAAATGTGCTCAGTGGTCTCAGATCTCCAGATGTCCTCCCGGTTAGGGGGCTCACCAGGCTGGCTAGGGAGGAGGCAGGTGCGGTGGTTTGGGGAGGTGACGTCTACCGGCCAGGATCTGCGGGCATGTCCTTGCATTAGAGTGGGGACGTTTCTAGGTCAGATCCCACGTGTATCCAAGGACTGGGGGTTTGTAGAGGTGGCATTGTCTGGGTCTGTGTGTGGGAGACACCTGTGTGGTCGTGAGTGTGACTGGAAGTACTCACTCCGTGGGCCTGGAACGTTGGTCTGGACCCAGCTGAGGGTCAAGGGAGTGGCCCCAAAACTCCACTTCCTCGCTGTCACAGGGGACTGGGAGCTGGAAGCACATGGACCACCAAGAGGTCCCATGTAGGGACGGATTGTGAGAGCTCGCTCCATGCCCCTCCGCAAGCTAGCCACTTTGTAATGAGGAGCAGTACCCGGATGAAGCAGCTGGGAAAGGGCAGTGGCCTCTGAGCCCGGCCTTGGAGCCAGGCTTGTGTGGCCTCTGTCTGTTGCCTGTGTCTGTTCTCCGGAGCATCCTGGGTGTGCCGTCACCTGCTGTTCTGGGCTGATGTGAATCTCCAAAGCACTGCTGTATCACCCCTGACTGGAAGGAGCCCCAGACCTGAGGCCAGCCAGGCCCTGGGCTGCACGTGGAGATTTACCCGTTCAATGCTGGCATGGCCTTCTTTGTCCATTGGCCACTCCCCCGCCCCCCCCGCCCCCCTGCACCTGCTTTGCTGCCTCACCACTGTGAACTAGAGGCAGTTTGGTCCTGGAATGGACCTTTGACAGCTGTGGACTGCAAGAGGTTGGTGTCAGACTCCACATTGTTCAGTAGGAACCTTGGGTGAATTACTCATCCTCTTTGAGCTCCAAGGCTTGTCTCTGCTGATTCGGGAGGAAGCTAGCATTGCTGAACTGGGGATGAAGAACATGATCATGATGGTGACTCTAGTAAGTGACATTTAGTTTAGACTGACTATGTGCTAGGCACTCTGTTAAGCACCTTTTATATATTTGTGTATATATACATACACGTAACCTGAACAGACTTTCAGAATCACCCAGGAATTAATATCCTAATTTTCTAGATAAAGAATCAGTGCTAAGAGGGGTTCAATACCTTGCTTCTGTCACTAAATACTAGAAAGAAGCTATAATGAGTTAAGTGGTGATCCTCCGGAAGGTATGGCCACCAGGAACCTGGGAATGTGACCTTAGGTGGGTTTTTGCAGATGTCATTGAGTTAAGGGTCTTGAGATGAGATCATCCTGAACTATCCAGGTGGGCCCTGAATCCAGTGACCCCTGTCGTAATGACAGAAGAGAAGGCAGAGAGACACACAGAGATGAGGGCCACATGCAGGTGGAGACAGGATGGGAGTGATGCAGCCACCAGCCCGGGGGCCTGGAGCCACCAGAAGCTGGGGGAGAGCAAGACGACATTCTCCCTTGGAGTCTGCATCCCTGTTGACATCTTGATTTCAGACTTCCAGCCTCCAGAACTGGGAGAGAATACAATTCTATTGTTTCATACCACCCTGTCTATGGTCCTTTGTTGCAACAGCCTCAGGAGACTAAGACAGAGGCGCAGCCAGGACTGAATCTCAGACCATCTTCTTTTGGGAGGTGATGTACATCTGTCAGACATGTAGCTCATGCTCAGTTATGTCTCAGTCTCTGTGAGAGTGTGTGAGTCTTGCTAGTTGTCTAGGGAGACTTCTCCCCTTGATGTGCTCTCTGATGCTCTGGAAGACTGGGAACTCTTCCACAATGAGATGAATCCTATTCGTTGTCCATTGCACACCTGAGGTCACAGCTGTCGGCACACGAGGAGACCCTGTGTGCAGAAGTGGGACATGGCAGCGTTGCCGCCAGGAGACCTGTTTCTGTCTCCACCTTGACCAACCCAGAGACTTAGGTTTGGAGGTTTCATCTGGGTTTTTGGTCAAGCATGGCCGAGAAAAGTGTTGGAGTCAGCCAGACCTGGCTGCTGCTTCTGGCAAGTTCTGAGATGCTCCTTGGTGTTAGGGAGTGGGCCTTGAGGTTGTGCAGGTAAAGCACTGAGCACAGAGCCCAGAATAGGAGAAACAAAAGTATTTAATAATATAGTATATATTCACATATTTGTGTGCATATAAAAATATATGGGTATTCATAACATATAAATAAATATGTAGAGCAGAAGAGTATTGGAAACATTGATTTTAAAACTTTTTAAAATTTTTTATTGTTATGTTAATCACCATACATCATTAGCTTTTGATGTAGTGTTCCATGATTCACTGTTTTACAAACTGTTTTTAATCACAAAAGTTACACTGTTAATAATGAAGATTTAAATTTTTGAAATAAGATATACAACTAGGAGAAGGGTACATATAAAACTAGTTAGAAATAAACACAGTGAATATTTAGTGTATAGTTTTTGCATATTTTCTCTTTCCTGTATTTTTCCTTAAAATGTGGATCTTATTGAACATAATGTTTTGAACCCTTCTTAAACAATGTACTGTGAATGTTTTCCCCCGTGGTTAAACATTTGTCTTCAAAGTCGTGTTTAATGGCTCATTATGTTCTGTGTGGGAGTTTCTGTGGGGCTCCGATGGACTGACTGATGCCTACCGATGTGGGGAGAGAGAGAAGGCTTTTTGATGGCAGACTGTGCAGAAACTGTCTAGCGGAGATGGTGAGAGGCGGGGTGGGCGAGCTCCCAGCGGCTCCCCCAGGATGCACAGCTGCTGGGGCCTCTCTGTCCTGCCAAAGCGTTGCTCCTGTTCACATCCCCATATTCCCCTGGCATGGTGTCAGACTGCCCTCGGCTCACGACTTTTCCGGCAAGGTACTGTCGAAGTACACATTTTGCTGACCTGACTGTGGGGAAGTTATATCTTATTACTTCATTTGCATTTTCCATGTTGCTCAGAAATGTGAGCATAGTTCTCCCGCTTCCCCTCTGTCACCTGCTGGTGTTCCTATTGGCCTGGGTGCATTTTTCTCATTAATTTTTAGTTCTAATGTTTTTTAGATTTTATTTATTTGAGAGAGAGAGAGACAGAGATACTGAGAGAGAGCAAAAGTGGGGAGGAGAGGGAGAAGCAGGCTCCCCGCAGAGCAGGGAGCCCAACATGGGACTCGATCCCAGGACCCCAGGATCATGACCCAAGCTGAAGGCAGATGCCCAATCGACTGAGCCACCCAGGTGCCCAAGTTTTAGTTCTTTTTGTAGTCTAGATGCTATTTTTTGTTCACTGTGTTGCATTCCAAAGACTTTTTTTTTTAGACTACAGCTTGTCTTTCATGTGGCTTATGGTGTCTTATGTCAAAGATTTTGAAGTTAACCTAGTCCCACTTTCCCATCTTTTCTCTTATGGCTTGTGCTTTGGGTGTCTTGTTTATGAAGTGCATACCTGCTCCCGCTCTGTAGAGTCCCCTGTATTATATAGAGCACTGTGCTGGTAGGCCACAGTACCTAGCGACTCTGTGACTTGGGTGAGACCTCTCTCTGGACCCCACTTTCTCCTTTATAAAATGGGGATAATAGTGTTGGCTTCATTGTTTTTCAGATTTAGTGTAATCTCCTTGAAAGAGTGCCCAGTGCCTGAAAATCACCCAGGAAACATGAGGTGATCATTGTTGTCCCAGAAATTTTGCTTTTCCTTTTAACATTCACGTGTTAACTCCATGTGGAATTTAGTTCTGGTGCAGGATGGACATCCGTATGGCTGGCTTGCTGTCCCTGCACCAGTAATTGACCAATCCATCTTTTCACCCTGAGATAGTAACACTACTTCTGTCCCATAGCAGCTTCCCAGATGGTCGTCTCTGTGCTCTCCTGTTCCAAGGTCTACTTTTCTATCCTTAGGACAATAATGTGTCTTAAGTTAGTGTGGTCTTAACTGATGAGGACAGAGTTCAGTACCTCCTTTACATTCTTCTCCAAAATTGTCAGGGCCAGTTTTCTCATTTATTTATCCATGTGGATTTCAGGAACAGCTTATTAAGCTTCACGAGGACCCTAAGACTAACATGCGACCACAGGACCTTTTCTCCCAGACACACCACACGGCTCCCATGAGAACATTTCCTGGGCATTTCTGTTTGCGTAATAAGTTCTTGATTTTGAAGATGTTCAGTTTAGTAAACCTTCCTGTGTATCTACCCCAGCAGCTGCGTGTTTCTGGTGTAGACACTGAGGCTGTGCTCTGAGGCCAGCGTGGTTGACCCTTTCAGACCGTTCCTGAAGTTCACCTTCGCCAAGGAATTTTAAAGCTTTGGCTTCTCAGAGGTGATCTCCAGTTTTGGAGCATGTTGGGGACTTCCTTCCAGGCCAGGCCAAATGTGGCTTTGCCAACAATACCTGGTTATCAGCGGGGTTCTTTTTCGGCCTAGTCTCAGGTTGACCACTGGGCCTTTGTCTTGCTCAGCCACGTTTCTGACATTTTTCTTCTTCCCATCTTTTCACATCCATCTTTTCTGATGTTATTTCAGCTCCTTTAAGCAGCATATGGGTGGATGAATCCTATCTCAAAATCTGTCTTTTAACTGTAGTATTTTATCCGTTTACATTTACTGTGATGACTGATGAATTCAGACCTAGTTCCAACAACAGTATTTTGTACTCTCTATTTATTGCAGTTTTCTTTGACATTTTTTTCCCTTCTTTTCAGTCTCCTAGCACAGACTGAGTAACTGATCAAAGTTCCTTTATTCCCTTTACTTTTGCTGCTGGTATGGAAGTCCCCCATTCAAGTGCAGTTCTTTTCATGGCCGACCGTAAGCTTTGACGTGCACACTTGCTTTAGTGAACTCTGGACCTCAGGACTGTGCCTGCTACCCCCCCCCCCCGCCCCCAACAGCGTGAAGACATTGAAACCTTGCAGTTTGACCACTTACTCTATTTTCTAACATGCTGTTTTCAGTATTTTACTTTGGCCTTATCTTTAAACCTCCCTAAATTAGTAATCCTGGTTATTTTTATTACAAGAACTAGTTCTCCATATGTTTACTGGTATTTTGATCCCTGCCTCTTGATTCTCTGCCTTTGCTACTCATTTCTTATTGGTCAACAGCTTCTTTCCAAAAGTCTTTAATGCTGTGAGTGGTAACATTTCTTTCAATCTTTATTTGTCTGAGAATGTTTTAATTTTGTCTTTACTTTTGAACAATAGTTTATTGTAATGTAGAATTTTAGATTTTCTTTCCTCATAAGTCCGTAAAGATATCGTTCCATTCCCGTGGGCTTTTATTATGGCTGAGGAGAAGTTGCTCTCTGCTCTGATTATTGTTTCTTTGTAGAGAATCACTTGCTCCTCGGCTGCTATTACACTTTTCTCTTTTTCTTGGGCAATATTCATTTTACTATGTTGCATCTGGTAATGGGTACATTTCACCTGTTTTCTGTGTTGAGTTTGTGTACATCCCGGTGGGTGTAGACTTGGGTTAGAATTTCTAGCAAGGCTTGCTTTCTTCATTCACAGCCAAGCTACACTAAGCTCTCTTGCTGTTTCCCTGGCCTAGCAGAAGTGAAATTGCTGGAGCAAGGTGTCTGAGGAAGTTCAAGACACATTGTCACATTGCCCTCCAATTAAAATACTACTCTCACCACGAGTTCATAAACACAATTTCCCAGTTTTCTTGTTAACCTGGACAAGTGGTTTTCAACTGGGGGCAATTTTGCTGCCCAGGAGACATTTTGCAATGTCTGGAGACATTTTTGGTTATCTCAACTGGGGATGGGGTACTACTGGAATCTAGTATGAAGAGGCTGGGATGCTGCTGAGCATCCTTCAAGCACAGGAACCTCTCCCGCAAACAAAGGGTAGCCCAACTCTAACGTCAGTTGTGCAGAGGTCGAGAAGCTCTGCTCTAGATCAAAGCCTCTTGAGGGCAAGGACTCAGATGGACTAATCCAGGTCTGTATGTCCTTTCTGTCTCTCCTACTGCCTGGTACTTAATAGTGACTCAGTGAGCTTTACAAAATGCCAAACAAACATTAACTTTTGAAATAATTCTTGTCAATATGACAGATGAAAAATAGTATCTTGTTTTAGTTTGAATCTGTTAGTTACCTGTATTTCTTCTTTTGCAAAGCAACCATTCATTTTGTTTGCTTAGGTGAACATACTAATACCTGTCTATCTACAATTGGGACCATGAAGATTAATTGGATCAATTGAGCATAGTACTTGCAGATACACTCTGAATAGTACAGAATGTCAGACAAATAAAGACTTTATTATCACTGCATACTGTCCAAGCAGCCCCCATCCTTAGGAAGGGGCCTGAGACTCTGTGGCTGGGTGCTCGCTGCACATGGAGAAGTGGAGCACTGGAGTCCAGCCAGCACTCTCCTTCAGACAGAGTCACCGCATGTATGTACCTTGGGGGAGGCCCCCACCTCTGTTCACATTGACTGCTTGATATTTTCCCAGATGCTTTCACCTTTCTACTGGTCCTGACAGTACCCTGTGACAGGTGCCGAGAGGGCTGTTGTCGGCAGGTGAGGATCTGAGGCCAAGAGCACCAACACCGGCAATTTCAGAGGGTGATGAGTTCTCACACATGGATGCAGCTTCTATACTCCTGCCCCTGGCTTTTCCCTAGGGTCCAGCATTAGAGGAGGTATGGATAGGGCCTCATCTTGGTGAGCTTCCTTTTAGGGCCCAGAACTGAGAGCTGATGTGGAACACTGGAAAGGCATCCGTGAAAGGACATAACTGATTGCCTCCCACAAAGGTACCAACTCCACCAGAGCATAGGCTGACCTTGGGGAAACATTGTGGCTCTCTCTCCATCCTGTGTTTCCATGAAGCACAACCCAGAAAAGCAAGAGTTAGATTTGTCACCTAAGGCAAAGGAGACAAAAGCAAAAATAAACTGTCGGGACCCATCAAAATAAAATCTTCTAAACAGCAAAGGAATACATCAACAAAACAAAAAGACAATCTACTGAATTGGAGGAGATATTTGTAAATGACATATCTGATAAGGGGTTAGTATCCAAAATAAATAAAGAACATATAGAACTCGGGGCGCCTGGGTGGCTCAGTTGTTAAGCGTCTGCCTTCGGTTCGGGTCATGATCTCAAGGTCCTGGGATTGAGCCCCGCATTGGGCTCCCTGCTCAGCGGGAAGCCTGCTTCTCCCTCTCCCACTCCCCCTGCTTGTGTTCCCCCTCTCGCTGTGTCTCTCTGTCAAATAAATAAATAAATCTTAAAAAAAAACACATACAACTCAACACCCAAAAACCCAAATAATCCAATTAAAAATAGAAGACATGGATAGACATTTCTCCAGAAAAGACATATAGATGGCCAACAGACAGGTGAAGAGATGCTCAACATCATTCATCATTGAGGAAATGCAAATCAAAACCACTATGAGGTTATCACCTCACACCTGTCAGAATGGCTAAAATCAAAAACACAAGAAACAAGTGTTGGTGTGGATGTGGAGAAAAAGGAACCCTCATGCACTGTTGGTGGGAATGCAAACTGGTGCAGCCACTGTGGAAGACAGTATGGATGGTCCTCAGAAAATTAAAAATAGAATTATCATGTGACCCAGTAATTCTACTACTGGGGATTTACCCAAAGAAAATGAAATTAGTGAAAACACTAATTTGGAAAGATATATGCCCCGTATCTTGTTTATTACAGCATTATTTCCAATAGCCAAGATATGGAAGCAACCCAAGTGTCCATCGAAAGATGAATGGATAAAGAAGATATATATATATATATGTGTGTACACACACACACACACACACACACACACACACACACACACATATCTATATCTATCTATCTATCTGTCTATCTATCTATTTATACCATGGAATATTATTCAGCCAAAAAAAAGAATGAAATCTTGCCATTTGCAAGGACACAGATGGAGCCAGAGTGTATTCTGCTAAGTGAAATAAGTCAGTGAGAGAAAGATAAATACCCCATGATCTCACTCCTATGTGGAATTTAAGAAACAAAACATGTAAGCAAAGGAAATAGAAAAGGGAGAGAGACAAACCAGGAAAGAGACCCTTAACTATAGAGAACTAACTGATGGTTGCCGAGGGTAGGGGGGCTTGGGGGATGGGTGAGGTGATGGGGATTAAGAAGTGTACTTGTGGTAATGAGCACTGGGCAATATATGGAAATGTTCAATCACCATGTTATATACTGGAAACTCATGGAACTGTATGTTAACTATACTGGAAAAATATTTTTTAAAAATTTGGAACAATTTTAAAAAGGTGGACCATGGCTTGCTAGATTTCTTTGAGTTGACCTCATGCCATTGACCTGTGGTTGTATTCCTGGAAGCAAACATGGGCAGTTCGAGGTCATGGGTCAATGATGGATGATGTCCACAGTAGATGTGTGCAGTGGTGTTCAGTGGCATAGAAGCTGAGGTTGAGGAGAGAGAAACAGGCAGGCAGGGGAAGTGGTGCCCTGAAGCACCTCTTCACTTCTTCAGCACAGGTTCCCCCCTAGATCTTAGGAGCCAGAGACTTAGGAGGTCGCTGTAGCACTGATAAAGGCAATTGTCCACCTTTAATGTTTGTGGGTCCTGCCCCTGGGCTCCCAAGGAAGCGATGCTTTCACATTTACCAAGGTCAAAATGAATCCACAAAACCTCAATGCATGGGCTCTATTTCACCCCAAGCACACATTGGACATCTGCTTTATGAAAGAAAAGAACCCAAAAGGAGCATTCTGGAAAAGATAAGAAAAAGGAAGACACTTCCCTGGTTCCCATAACATTAAAGCCATACAGCCCTACATGTACTAGAAATTTAAGACCGGGAAATGCAGTGACTTTCTACAATGTCTTTTGTATAAAAATTTGTCACTTTTTATGTAAAAAATATATTTTGGTATATAACCCTTTATCAAAATTTCCTTTGTCATGACACTCTCTCCTGGTAAAGATTCCCTGTCCCATGCAGCTGTACTAATCAGTGCTCAGGTAAAACTCACAACCTTTTATTTTTTTTTTTTTTGAGTTTGAGCGCCATGTGGGATGCAGAGATTACTTAAAAAGAAAATAATTGAAAAGAAGTAAAATTAAAAGAAAAATTTTAAAAATGTATATGCGTATCAGGAAATTTTATTACTCTCTACTCTCTCACATTGATATATTTACATTGTGTTACTTACACCATTAAGAGCACCTTAATTACTGTAGCTTTACGGTGAGGTTTAAAATTTAGTAAATTTCTCCAATTTAATTCTTCAAGGTTGTCTTGGCTATTTAGGTATGTTGATTTCCAAATACATTTGAGAATTAGCTTGTAAATTTGCCCCCAAACTGCCTTCTCCAGTATGAATCAGAATAATGCTGATTTGATGTTCCAACAAATTTGAGTGGTCTAGTCCATGAATGTGATATATTTTTTCCTAATTATTTAGTATCCTTTAATTTATTTCAGCAAGAGTTTTCAGGTATCTTTGTTACATGTGTTCTCATACATTTAATGAAGGTGGACATGAATCTCCACTCTGTTTATTGAATTTCATTTCCTTTTTTTAAAAATTTCATTTTCTAAATGCTCACTGCTAGTATAGAGAAATATAGTAGATTATTACATGAATGTTGCTGAGGTATAATTTAGGTACAGTAGACGGCATCCCTTTAAAGTGTACAATTAAGGCTGTACTTTCAGAGATCATTTCTTTCTTTCTTTCTTTTAATTTTATTTTATTATGTTATGTTAATCACCATACATTACATCAATAGTTTTTGATGTAGTGTTCCATGATTCATTGTTTGCCTATAACAGCCAGTGCTCCCTTCAATGCTGCCCTCTTTAATACCCACCACCAGGCTAACCCATCCCCCCACCCCCTCCCCTCTAGAACCCTCTGTCTGTTTCTCAGAGTCCATCGTCTCTCATGGTTCGTCTCCCCCTCTGATTTCCTCCCCTTCATTTTTCCCTTCCTACTAGCTTCTCTCTCTCTTTTTTATTATTTTTTAAAATTTTTTATTGTTATGTTAATCAACATACATTACATCATTAGTTTTTCATGTAGAGTTCCATGATTCATTGTTTGTGCATAACACCCAGTGCTCCATGCAGAATGTGCCCTCTTTAATACCCATCACCAGGTAACCCATCCCCCCACCCCTCCCCTCTAGAACCCTCAGTTTGTTTCTCAGAGTCCATCTTCTCTCATGGCTTATCTCCCCCTCCGATTTCCTCCCCTTCATTTTTCCCTTCCTACTAGCTTCTCTCTCTCTCTATTTTTTTAAACATATAATATATTATTTGTTTCAGAGGTACAGGTCTGTGATTCATCAGTCTTACACAATTCACAGCGCTCACCATAGCACATACCCTCCCCAATGCCCATCACCCAGGCACCCCATCCCTCCCACCCCCACCACTCCAGCAACCCTCAATTTGTTTCCTAAGATTAAGAATTCCTCCTATCAGTGAGGTCATAGGATACATGTCTTTCTCTGATTGACTTAATTTCACTTAGCATAATACCCTCCAGTTCATTTCTACAGTTTGTTACTAGAGAATTTTCTCTGAACGTGTAGAGGACCTGAAACCTCAAGGAGGAGGCACATTGTTCTCTCCTGAGCATGAACGTGATTTTAGGTGTTGTTTCCACAGCTGCCCATTGCCACTGATGATCGTTCTTCTCCTCCTTTGGAGGGTAAGAGAGAGAGGATGCAGTGTGAGTGCTTTCTCAACAAATAAAAATTAAAAAAGATAAACTGTACAACTAAATGCATTTTCACAGATGTACATACAATTGAAACTACTGCTCCATTCAGGACACAGGGCATTTCTTCTACCTCACAGCTTCCCTTGGGTGGATCCATTGAAGTCTCTCACTGCCTTCACCCTCAGCCCCAGGCAACCACTGGCATCAAAGACGGCTTGATTTTTAACCACGTTATGGAAATGGAACTCTTTTATGCCTACATTCCTCCGTGCAGCCTAAGGATTCTTATATCTATCCATATTACTAATGGATCACCAGTTCAGAATTTTTCATTGCTAAGGAGTATTCCTCTGTATGGATATATTTGGTCTGTACATTCACCTATTCATGGCCATCTATGCAGTTTCCTGGGTTTGGCCATGGGGAATAAAGCTATGATGAATATTCATGTGCAGTTTGCTGTGTGGCCATATTGTGTAAATCCTTAGGAGAGGAATGGCCGTTCACGTGATTGGTAAATGTTTATCTGTGGTTCAGCTTTTCTCGGTGGTTGGACCATTTTTCATTCCCACAAGTGTATGAAACGTCTAGTTACTTTACATCCTCACCACATATGTTTTCGGTCTTCGTAATTTTAGCCACGGGGATGGTTGTGTAATGGTAACTCACTGTAGTATTAATTTATCTTCCCAATGGCTGAGTGTACGGTCGAAAACTGACCTCTGTGCTTCAGAGCCAAAATATAAGACGAAGACAGAGTTTGGAATATTGAGGAACAATAGCTTTATTGCTTTTCGGGGCACAGGGGGCTAGAACAGGCCAAGGCCCTCAAAAACTGTAAGTCCCCTCCCCCTGAAGGAAGGGGCGGGGGGGGTGTTTTATTTTGACAGAAATTGTGTGCATGATGCCAGCCTCCTTCATCCTGTCTTTAGGGTGGTACCAGGCTCCTGAAACAAAAGGCTTAGAAGGGAGGAGCAGAGGTTTGCAGAAGAGAAGGAAAAGGTTACTTAGTTTAAGATGGAGCCTTGCAGAGACATTAGTGAATCCCTTTTGATTTATGTTCAACTTCATGCTTTTCAATGGTTTCAAGTGGAGCATCTTTTCAAGTGCTTTTTGGCCATTTGTGTATCTTCTTTTGTGAAGCATTTCTTCTTCAAGTCTTTTGACCAGGTTTCCTATTGCATTGTCTTATCAGACACAATATGTGTCAGAACATTACACTGAAAACTGCAGAGCACTACTTCCAGAAATTAAAGAACTAAATACATGGGGAGATAAAATTTGTGGTGGATTGGAAGACTCATTATGGTTAGAGGACAATTCTTCCCAAATTGATCAAAAGATCTAATACAATGCCAATCAACCTTCTAGCAGACATTTTAGTAAGTATTTCTAAGCTGATCCAAATGTTTATATGGAAATGGAAATGATCTTAAATTATCAAAGCAATGTTAAGAAGAAGGAGAAAGCGACAGACTTACATTGTCTATTCCAGAATTACTGTATAAACCTTTTGTGCAATTTAAAAGTGATTTGTCCGATTATTATTCAGTATAAGAGTTTCTGCGCATTCTCACTGCAGCTTGGAAGTTGCTTTACCCCTTTTTCACTGTAGCTACTTGATCTATACTTTAGCCAATAGTTCCAAAGTTTTTAAGTGGAGAGAGAATACTGAAGCTAGAAAGTATTTCACTTAACAGAGAGAAAGACTAATCCCTGATCATTAGGGCAAGGATGACCCTACAAGACTTAATGAACTCGCCTCTATTTTCCAGTTGGCCAAGACAAAGTGGGGAGCTACTGATAGCAGCAGTTTCCTCTGCAGACCTTCATAGTGTTGACTGCTTTGGGTTTACATGGAACCTAGGTGTTGGCTGTGTCCTGAGAGGCTGAAATTGAGTTGAGGCCCAGGGTCCCTGGGTCAGGACAGGTCATCCAGCTGTTGGAAAACACGGAGGGAGACCAGGCCATCCCCAGGCAGCACTGGCCACTTCCTCCAAGGAATCCACCACCACTACACTTTTCATGACTTCTGGTAACTAGACTGAGAGCCCCACGACAATTGGGATAATGTTTTACTCATCTCTGTACTCATGACTCCTAGGACCAAACCAAGCACTGAGGAAGCTCTCGGAGACATTCCTTCATGGATCTGATAAAGGGGGTGGCAAATTTCTAATCTCAACTACATTCCTGTCCCAAATACATGCACGAATGCTCTCTGCTTTCTTCCAGGAGGCAACAAATACCCTTCCTTCCAGAGGAGCCTGCCCTACACTCTCAATGCCCCATGACACTCCCCTGTGGTGAGCTCTGATGAAGAGGGACTGTCCTCTTGGATTCCTCTCAATGGTTCTCTCAGTAGGAAGAGATGTCTTCGGCCTAGCCCCCTCCCCCCTCCATCCTCTGCACTGCCACCATACCCCAGGTTAGGAGAGCTACAACAGTTTTTAAAATGATTTTATATATTTATTTGAGAGACAGCGTGAGGGAGAAAGCAAGAGTGAGAGAGAGACAGAGAGAAAGATAGAGAACAGCTGGGGAAGGGACAGGGGGAAGCAGACTCCACTGCTGAGCAGGGAGCCACCCCCCTCAATGGGGCTTGATCCCTGGAGCCTGGGATCATGACCTGAGCTGAAGGCAGGCTCTCGATGAACTGAGCCACCCAGGGGCGCTGAGCTACAAGATTTTGTTTGCATTCTTCCTCTCACTGCTTTGACCTCCTCTGTGAAATCTTATTGATGTCAGAATTCCAAGTTCATAACAGAGACTAAGGAAAATGAAACACTCAACACACGGTCAAGACAAAGGTGTGTAAAGTCTTTGACAACCATAAATTCAGAAGAATATAATTGGTATCACTGCCTCAGAGGCAAGGGTCTCCTAACCTGGCCCTTCCTGACCTTAGGGTAGAACTCTTTGTGGTAAGAATGGACAAGTCCAACCTTTATCCAAACATCACTGATCCCTCTAAGCCCACACTTACTTGGAGAACATCGACCGTGAGGGAGCTCCAAGGTCAAAGCTAGGGGTCTGGGGCAGAACCTCATGGTCACATCGTCCACCTCTTTTTTTTTAAGATTTTCTTTATTTATTTGACAGAGAGAGACATAGCGAGAGAGGGAACACAAGCAGGGGGAGCGGGAGAGGGAGAAGCAGGCTTCCCGCCGAGCAGAGAGCCCCATGCGGGGCTCGATCCCAGGACCCTTAGATTACGACCTGAGCTGAAGGCAGACGCTTAAAGATGTAGCCACCCAGGTGCCCCTCCTCCTCCTCCTCCTCTTGGAACTGGTGCTTCCCTGCAGTACAAACCAACCCCGATCCATTCCGTGGGGCTCCTCGGGAGGTGCACAGGTTCACTGTGGACAAAGTTACTCTCCTCGTTCTCCTTGCTCAGCTCAGGCTGCTCCTTGCAGAGTTGGATGCCGCTGTATGCATTCCTCAGTTTCCCCTGATTTTTCTGGACCCAACTTGTCCTTCTTCTTACCTCCTTTGGGCAACCACCTGCTCCACCATTGCCTTGTCCTTCTTTGCGTTATTCTCATCCTCCAAACCTGCTGATTTTCTGTCTCCCAAATGCTCCCTCTGTTCTCTGTTTTCAGTGTGGGCTCAGCTCAGGCTCCTGCAAGAGACACACAGTGAAGGGACCAAGTCAGGTCTCAGCTGCAGTCCCCAGGGCTGCTTCAAAGGCACCGCAGACCCTTGTGCACTCACAGAAACTGAGCAGGAAGGGACCGTGGAGAATTTGAATAACAACCTTATCTTACATATGAGGAAGCTGAGCGCAGAGAGATGAAGAGATTTTCCCAAACTCCTTCAGCACTTGATGGCAGCACGGCCCCCACACAGGACTTGGCTGCGAGCTTCCCTGTGGAGTCTCCTAACGTACCCTCTGGGAAGGCACATCTGAATTTCAGGGGACACTTAAATTAGAAGTTCAACTTAAAAATAAATACTTTTTAGGAGACTTTGGATCAAATGTAGATATTTCCACTGTTAAAAATACCAGAAATTCCTTCCTGGGGACAAATCTTTTTCCCAGGTATATAATTCTGTTACTTCTTTCCTTTACAAATCATTGGCTAAGATATTAGGATCACAAAAAAGGTATGCAGGGAAGGAGAAGTTCCTCTGTTACCTGTCCTGGTCTCCCAGCTTAAGTAAGAATTAAGTTTCACTGAGACATTGAATACGCATGGAGAACGGATATTGAAATGGAGACCCTTAAAGAAATATAAAGTATTAAGGCAGACAGTTTTTATGCATTTTAGACAAGGAGAAAATACATTTCTCAGGGATTTGGGGGAGTTTTAATTTAGAGAGTGTCTAGACCGAATTTAGAAACCCTGGTGAGAAGGATGTCTTTTTACTTCTTAGTACAGGGGGTGCCTTTTTCATATGGGAGATTGGTTTCCTGCTTTCAGGGAGACAGAGGAGGGTTTGAGTGTCCTGGTACCAGTTTCTTTTTGGGTAGCTTCAATTCAAAATAATCAATATTGTCGACCTCAGAGAGTCGGGGACCTGGGGTGGCGAAGGAACTGAGAAAAAGAGACTACCGCGGCGCCTGGGTGGCTCAGTTGGTTAAGCGGCTGCCTTCCGCTCAGGTCATGATCCTGGATTCCAGGGATCGAGTCCCGCATCGGGCTCCCTGCTCAGCAGGGAGTCTGCTTCTCCCTCTGACCCTCCCCCCCTCATGCTCACTCTCTCTCTATCTCATTCTCTCTCTCAAATAAATAAATAAAATCTTTTAAAAAAAGAAAAAGAGACGACAGTATAGCGAGGCACAGGGGACCCCAAGCAAACAGCCCGAGGTCCTGAGGTTTATTTTCCATAATCTAATATACCTTCTACAGTGATATAGTACTATAATGATTTACAGCAGGGGCTTAGTAAGGCGCATCTTCCACGTACACAGGGTTAGTCAAGTGAAGCAATGGCAGTGGAGAAGGAATAAAGAAATCTGCAACTGGCTGTGATCAATTAATTGTAAACAGCATTGTACTCGGTCTTTAACACAGGATAAGAAAACAAAAAAGGGAATGCACAGTGTGCTGTTACAGCTGGCTTCCTATCTACAAAACATCTTCTGCTGTGTACTTTAGATCAGACCACACACATCCCAAGGGCATTTCACTCTGATCCTTTCAGGTTATTTTTAACCCTGCAATCTCGAGTTTTCTCAGAGATCTTGGAGTCTGAATGAACATGCACCAGTGGTCGTTGTGGCATTCTGTTTCCCCCAAATATGCCATTGTGGTACATTTTGGGCAATCTGACCTTGGCGCCTATGGGTACTATGGTTTCTCTCCGCCTTGCTCATTACTCAGTGCCTATTTCAGAGAGAAGGCTAAACATATCATTCTTAGAAATACCAAGGTGGCTCTCTCGGTTCAGCGTCTGACTCTTGATTTCAGCTCAGGTCATGATCTCAGGGTCATGCGATTGAGCCCCAGTTTAGCCTTCATGCTCAGTGCAGTCAGCTTGGGATTCTTTCTTCCTCTCCGTCTGCCCATCACCCCTGCTCTAAATAAATAAATAATATTTAAAAAAGAAATACAAAATAAATACCATGACCTTATGTGAAACTAATACAATGCCTATGTTAAGTGGACCAGATTAGTTTAAAAATTATTTTAAAGCGCACCTGGGTGGCTCAGTTGTTTAAGTGTCAGTCTTTGGCTCAGGTCAGAATCCCAGGGTCCTGGGATAAGCCCGTATGTCCAGCTCCCTGCTCAGTGGTGAGTCAGCTTCTCTCTGTTCCTCTTCCACTACCCCCACCACCGCTCCTGATATCTCAAGTACTCTCTCTCAAATAAGTAAATTAAAAAATTTTAAAAAGCAATGCAATGGTCCTCTCTGGAATCAACCCACACATAAGCATGCTTTCGTTTTGCTGCACCCCAGTCCCCCTTTCTCTTTATTACCTATCTGACCTACATCCTTCCCCCAGCGATGGAGACAGCTCAGATGCACTGCTTCACCTGGTGGTGGGGCCAAAGAGAAGTGCACACATGGTTAGAATGGGCTGCCTTGAGAGTCAGCCGAAACGTAGCTACAGGCAGTTAGAAACAAGCCTAAAGTACCATTAGGAATAAGCACTACAACATTTAGCGGTACAGATTTTAGGTGTGGTATTGATATCACCTTCCTTGTACAAATGTGTTTAGACTCAAGCATGAGACTATGGGATCAGACAAAATGAAAGAAAACTGTGTCAAGTGTGAAGATACTAAGTTACCAAAGTTATTCTGAGTTGTATAATTAGTTTGTCCCTTAGCCCCTCATTTCCACCTGCAGAACCTAGAAGACGTGCAACAGAGTCTCCACTTGCCATCAAAGTCAATCTGAGGACACAATAATTTAAACTGTTAACCCAAACTTTCCATTTTTTCTTAACCTGTGTTGAATACCAGGCATTTCGATTACCCATTCCCATTTCCAGGGAGACTGCAGTGAGGACGGAGAATAATGTGGTGCATCCAGGTAACAGTCTGTTTCTTGGTCCGCTTCTGTGCTCAGCATGTCAACTTTTGTCTGCCAGTGGACCTCTAACCACACAGGGGAAACCCAACAAATATTAAAAGTGTAGGTTCTCTAGGTTAATCTACATTTAGGATTCTGTAGTGCTCAGAATGGCTCTTGAACTGCAAGGACCAAGGTAAATGCCCCCTCCTTACCTTAGGGGGAGTAATTCTGATTCCTGAAGCATGCACCTCTTCGTTTTCTATTTATTATTATTTTTTTTAAATTTCAGCTAGGCTCCATCACCTACGTGGGACTCTAATGCATGACCCTGAGATGAAAGTTGCACGCTCTACTGACCGAGGCAGCATGCGTCCCCCCCAGGACCTTTGATGCAGGCAAATACCATGATTTTCATATTGGAAAAGTACTGCAAACTGTGGGACATGCCTTCAATCCGCTCCACTCCTTCTGGGCATGTTTCGTGAGTTCCGACTGTGTGCGAGTCCTCTTTCCCACCCACCCATAGAAGGGCATATACATGGAAAATGTGCCCATCCATAGAAGACCCTCTAGGATCCCAACCCAGATCCGCTGGGATCCCTGGGGTCTTTTCTGTGTTATGCTCTCCTGCTCTCAGTGTGTTTCTGCCTCTAAAGGCACCTGTGAGCAGGACTGCCCTGGGGCTCCTGGAGCTCCTTTGTACCCAGTCCCAGAGAACGGGGAGTACATGCCGTATATGACCACAGCCCCCATGTATCTCCCCTCCCCAAAGGCACTCAGCCTTTCACTAACAGGTGCAGCAGGGTGAAATCTCCATTCCTGGCCCAGGGGAGACTAACTCTGAAACACAAGTGTCCCCTAGGCTCTCCTAAACCTGTCAGGACAAAGCTCCCCCACAGCTGTTGCTGGAAATCACAACTTACACAGCAATGAACTCAAAATGGTCACAGATCTAAGTATAAGAGCCAAAACTATTGTGCAAGAGGACTACATGGGAGAAAATGGTCAGGAATTCACAGTAAGCAAAGAGTTCTAAGTCACTACGGCAAGAGCACGATACGTAAGAGAAAATTGAAGAAGAAGAAGTTTTTGCATCAAACTTTGCCACTGAGAAAAGGAACAGAGAAGCCACTGATTAGGAGAAAATATTTGTGGATTAAATACCCAATGGGGACTCACGTTCACGAGAGACAAGAGGACTTTGAACTCACTCAATGGGCAGAAGCAACACACTCGTTTAAGCCAGTATAAGAGTCGAATACACATGTACCAAAGGAGACACATAAAAAGGTAATCAATGTTATTAGTAATATGTTATTATTTCTCAAAGAAATGCAAGGAAAACCAGGTACCATTTTACACCAACTAGTGTGCTTACGTCCCAAAGACGATACCAAGTGTTGCTGAGGATGAGCAGAAACTGGACCCTCCTATATTGCTGGTCGCAACGTAAAATATAACAGCTCCTGCAGAAGCCACTTTGAGAGTTCTTAAGAGTTCAGCACAAGCTTGCCATAGGACCCAGCCATTCCACAACTAGGAATCTATCTGAGAGAATAAAAACATATGTCCGCTCAAGTCTCGTCAGAAATGTTCCGGGCAGCGTTATTCACAATGGGCAAAAACTGACAGCAACACAAAGGGCCATCGGCTGGTGAATGGACAAACCAAATGTTTCCTATGTGTACCATGGCATCTATTCCGCAACAAAAGGCACAGAAATCTGATCCAAGCTACAGCATGGAGGAACCTCAAAAGGATGCTAAGTGAAAGAAGCCAGTCACCAAGAACTACAGACTGTCTCATTCGGCTTATGTAAAATGTGCAGAAAGGAGCAATGCACAGAGACAGAAAGCAAATCAGTGCTGCTTGGGGCTGGAGGAGGGAGCGGAGACTGTCTGCAGAGGGGCTGGAGGGAGTGTGGGAAGGTGAAGGAAGCCTCTGAAACACACTAGGGCACTAGCTGAACAACTCTGTCATTGTTGACAATGGGTGAAATTTATTGTATGTCAATTTCACTTAAAAAAAAAAGAAAGAAGGCGACCCTCGCACATCAGTGGGTCCTGGGGTCCCCAGGCAAACACTGCCTGGTGAGGGGCCACATCCTGGAGTCCCAGCAGGTGGTGGCTCAGAGCCTGGTTTCTGACCTCCCAGCTGGAGTCAGGGGTTCAGTGACTGTGCCTTCAGTCTCAGGCCCTGGCAGTTCCCCTGGAATCCACCAGGCGGCAGACTACTTAAGGGAACAGACCTTCAGGTGGCCCAAGGACACCAGGGGGAAGCAAGCAAAGATAGGGCACCAGCTGGCTGGAGATTCCTAGAGGAAGTGAAGGCTGCAGGACCCAAGGAAGCTGCTGGCAAGATCTGGATGGATCTTAAGTAGGTTTGGTCCCCTGGGTGGGCTCTAAGCACTAAGCTTTAGGTTAACATCCAAAGGTTCCCTTTGATGCTCCCTCCTGCAGTGGCACTGAGGCTCCCCCCGTGGAAGCTCAGCATAGGGAAAAGAACCTGTGCTGCTATTCACCTTCTTCTGAGTCGAAATGGAACACTTGGGCTGCGTTTAGGGGAATCTGCCCTTTTCTGGCCCTCTATGTAGGGCCAGCTCCTGGGTGCTGAACCATCCCTGCAGGAGGCTAGAAGAGGCACTCTGGTCCTTCACATTGGAGCTGGGCTTGCAAAGAAGGGTTCCTGCTAATCCATATTTCCCTGGCCCTGGCTGAGCATCCTGGTCCAAGATCAGGGGCTGCAGTGGCCTAAAATAGGGACTTCCTACATGTCACTGCTCCTCTCTGGAAAGTCCAAAGGCGGCCCATGGTAGTGGTGGGGGGAGGGGAGGGCATAGAAACCTATACTCTGTCAAAACATCATCCACAGTGAAGATTTAAAAACAATGTTAGAGGACAGATCTCATATTATGTAGTCGGTGGTGCAGTAACAGCTCTGCGAGGTGAAAGAGGGTAGCTACACTAGTAATCAGCCTAACATAATTTATAGAGTCGTCCAATCCCTGTGTTGCCATGTGAAACTGATCTCACATGGGGAATCAGTTATGACTCAATTGTTTAAAAACCTGAAGGTGAGGGGAAAACATTTGAACACGAAGCAATAAAACTATAGTTGACTGGGGAACAACATGGCTTTGAATTTTAGTGAACAATGTCGGTCCACTCATGGGTTGATTATTTTTTTTTTTTTTTACAAATACAGTCTAGTACAAATGTAGAAATACATTTTCTCTTCCTTATGATTTTCTCAATGATATTTTCACTCTAACTCACTGTATCAAAAGAATAAAGTACATAATTCAAGTAACCCACAAAATATGTATTAATCAACCGTTTTTGTTATCTGTAAGACTTCAGTAGGTTATTAGTAGCTATGTTTTCTGGGACTCAAATGTTATACAAAGATTTTCAATTGTGGGACTCTGTACCCCTAACCCCCAGGTTCTTCAAGGGACAATTTGTATCTGGATTTGCAAATGACATACTCCTGTATACAGAAAAATACCAAATACACACACACAGAAACCACGACTATTAGAGTCCATAACCTATTTCAGCAGAGTTGCAGCGTACAAGGCAGACAAATCAGGTGTTTCTATAACCTAGGAATGGACACCGGGAAAGTCAATTAAGAAAAAGATTCCATGGACAACAGCACCCACCCGAATGGTATCGAAGAATAATTGAGTCAAGGAGGCACAAAACCTGTACACTGAAAACTACACAATATTGCTGCAAGAGATTAAGGAAGACCTCAACAAGTGGAAAGACATCCTGTGTTCATGGATTGGAATGGTTAAGGTGGTTCAGAAGGCAACAGCAGGATCTGCAGATTCTTTTGGATTCCTATTGAACGTTTTTCTTCTGCCTTCCCTAATCACCATCAGCCCCTTGCAGTACATTTCCTTTCAGACATTGTGGTTTTCATCTCTTCATGTGAGATTGGGTCCTTTTTTTTTTTTTTTTTTAACATTTTCCATGTATCTGCTGAATGTTTTCACCAATGGGATGCAGTTAGAACAAATGCTTTCTTGTGCTCTGGTGATTCCCATCTTGCTGTCAGCTCTGGGTCATTTTCAGATGAGTGATCCATCTCTTCAGGAGGGCTCATTTCCCCCCTTTGTCTGCATACCTCAAACTGTTGGATGGAACGCCAGACACTGTGAATGTTACCTTGCTGTTTGCTGGATATTTTTGTGTTTTCTATAATATTGAGCTTTGTTCAGGGATGCACTGAAGTTACTTGGAAACATTTCTGCTGTTGCTTCAATGCATAGTTCAGTGGCCCAGAGCAGGGCTCCGTGGAGGACTCACCATGAGTTCCAGGTACTGTAGCAAGCCCTCCCCCTGTCTTCCACCCTATTCCTCACAAATTAAGAGGGTTACTTTTGCTTAGTCTATCTGTTGGACACAGGCACTATTCCCAGCACCGTGTGAGCACCAGGCCCTGTGGAAAGGATTACCCCCTGACTTGCTGTCCATGCCTCCCCAGGGCCCCTCCACAGCTCTGGCTAGGTGACTTCCTGCAGCTCTGTCCTCCCTGAGACTCAGTCCTGGGTTCTCTCAGATCAGTGTCCTCAATTCCAGGAGCTCCATGGGGCTCCTATTCAAGTTCCCCTCCCCCCAGTGCCTTGCTTGGAAACTCTCTAGAGCCAGTACCTCTGAGCAGCTCTAGGGCTCTGCTCACCATTGTGTTGCCATGTGTCCGGGATGGCTGTCCCCTTTGCCTGATGCCCAGGATCTTGGAAATCTCCACTTCGCGCATCTTGTGTGACGCTGTTGCTCTTTTGTTTAATTGTTTCTGGCAGAAGAGTAACCCGTTGCTGAGTCCCAGTTGGTGTGGCTCCCCTAAGTGAAAATCAAAGTTGGAAGACCCTCAGTTGTAGATTCTGAATAGAGGCCTTTAGGGAGTAGAGAAAAAAAACACCAGCTCTGGTGAAAGCCTGAAGCCAGAAACCCCTTCAAGCTCAGTTTGACAAAGCAATGCAGGTACATCAGTAGGGACAGGTTTGGCTTGAGCCCAAGAGCTGCAGAAGGCCCACGGCCCTTTGTCCTAGAGCTAACCTGCTGTTTGGGAAAGGTCTGTGGTGCCAAACCCAGCGGGTTCTTTGTGAGTACACAGAGGTGCCTCTTTAAAAGCCTGTCAGGGGGCATCTGGCTGGCTCAGTCAGGAGAGCAGGGGAGTCTCCATCTGGCTTCATGAGCCCTATCCCTACTTTGGGTGTAGGGATTACTTCAACAAATAAACTTACAATAAATAAACAGTACATCAAGCCGGACCCTCTCTAGTCTCGGAAGGGTCCTCTGGAGCAAGGCTATACTAGGTAGGCTACCAAGTGGCCTAATCAAGGGTACTGAGTCTGGGGATTGGGTGAGGCTTTGCAGGGTGCCTGGGGGGATAGGTGGGGAGGGGAGGGAGGAAGGAGAAGGGATGCAAACCCCTGTTCCCTGGGGAATGAAAAGAAAGCACCTTTGCTGGATCAGGGACTGCAAACCACATACTGAAATATAAGCAGAGAAATTGCTCTGCGAAAAACAGAAAAAACCCCGACAGCCAAGGTGGGATGTATGACCAGTGGACAGAAACTGTCCTGCATGCTTTTGATTGAGAAACAGCCAAACCCAGATTCTCAAGAAAGCAGCCCTTAAAAGCAGAGGTGTTTTCTTCAGGGTCCTGGTGTCCCCTGAGTGAGCTTCCTCTTCAGCCCATGTCATCAGCCAAAGTCATGGAAAAGACAAAACAAACAAACAGAAAAATGAATAAGAAAACAAAGGCTATTCTTAAACAACCAACAACAGGTGAAAGAGCAAAAGCAGCCCCCCACTGCCACTGCCACAAATAATGCAGAGGAGTTGTCCATACTCGGGGAAATCGCGGGGGTCAGCATGTCCCTGGTATGATGGAAGGGCCTCCCCTGGGAAAACCACCTGCTTGATCCCGGAGTCTCCCCTGCCGGGTAAGTGTGACTCCCTCCGCCTCCGCCCCACACCAGTCTCACCCCCCTTCCACCGGACACACAGGCTCACTCGCCTAGGCGCACCCCAACACCCTCGGCACCCACTCCTGTCGCAAGCATCCTCACCCTCCACACGACGCTTCCGAATAGGATGGACGCAACAGCGCTGCTACCTCCTCAGCCCCACGAATTCTAAGTTGCAGAACCCCACCGCCATGTTGCCTGGTTTGCATCAGACAAGCCCCGTCCGTGAAGTCAAGGGCTTCGCCTCAGTCCCCAACCCCACCCCATCTCCCTGCCCCCCAGCTCCCCTCCCAACTTGGATTTCAGTACTGGTGTTCCTCCTTCTCCTCCTCCAGTCCCCCTTCCCCTTCTCCCTTCCCCTGCCCTGGCTTCCTTCCTCACCTGCCCAGTCTCCTTTGTCTCCTGAATTGGTTACCACTCTTTCCTCTCCCTGCAGCTATGGCCCCCCAAACCCTACACAACCCCCCCACCCAGCCCAGGGGAGGCTGTACCAGCCAGAGAGAAACATGAGGGAGGACTTTCCAACAGCCCGCGAAGAGCAGATACAACTCTCTCTTGCTCTCTCTAGCTCTCTCTCTCTTTCCCTTTGGGCCCTGGTTGGAGGACACCAAGTGCCATGGCTGCACCTGTACAGTTCAAACCAGTCCCCACAGCCTCCCCCAGGCCTGGACACTGCGGGGGGGAGGGGAGGACCAAAAGTCCGCAACCCCTGGGCCCTCGGGCTGACACCAGCCCACAACACTCCACACGCTGAACACATCCCAGGGCCTGCTTCTTCCCCAGGAGGGCTCCTAGGACAGGGACGGCGCGCCCCCTCGTGGCTTCGCGGGGAGACGCCCAAGGATCCCGCTGTTGAGGGCAGGGCCAAAGGGGACCACTGCTTCTGCTCCCTTAAACCAGGCTCAGCGTTCTCAGCAGGGGGTTAGTGGGGTCCCAGGCTCCCCACTCGGCCACCGCCTGCCCTCCCTCCACCGCTGGGCGCTTCCCCCTGGAGGGGATTTCTGCAGTCAGGTCGGCCTTTGGAGGGAAAATAGCCAGGTCTGGAAAACTAAACAGACTACTTTGAAGAGATTTGGGCAATTGTATGGTCATGGATGGAGCGCCCTAGGGTTCTGATTTGCCTTGTCTTGCTTGCGCCTTGAGGTAGTGGTTTACTTTTCCCGGAATGTTTAAATTAGAAAAGATTGGAGGGTGGAGAGGGGGCGTCCAACTTTAGTTGTCACCTGAGATCAATAGTGTGCTGCTGGGTAGAATAATGCCCCCTCCCTAGGAGCTGTTCAGGCTAATGCCAGGAACCTGTGCACATGTTCCATCCTGCAGCAAAAGGGACCCTGCACAGGTGCTTATGTTAAGGACCTTGAGATGGGGAGATGATCCTGGATTATCCAGGCGGCGCCCTGCAATGACAAGGGGGTCTTAAAACACAAAGAGGCAGAGAAGAGGTCAGAAGGAGGCTGTGTGAGGAGGACTCTGCCTGCTGGGGCTGGGGCTGGGGCTGAGCATGGAGGAGGGGCCTCTAGGAGCTGGAACAGGCAAAGAGACACACTGCCTGCTTAACCTAAAAAATAGCGCCAGGTATTTTACCAGCCAAATTGGGATTCCTGGGGAATAAAAGGGAAAGGTGATGTGGGACAACCAGCTGGTCTGAGGAAAGTCACCTAACCAGAGCTGTGCAGGGTCCCTGGTGTGGCTTGCAGTGAGGTCCTGCTCAGGGCCTCCATGGGAGGAAAGGCCAGCAAGTCAGGGGGCAATCATTTGAAAGCAGTAGAGGGAACAGGACCTGGAGCTCTCCCAGGCAAAATGGCCCCTAATCAGGAGCCAGATCCGTCATCGGAAAATAATCCAGAGCTGACACATGTGAGAACCGCCAGAGAAGGATATGAAAGCTTTTAGTATAAGTTTTCCATCAGTTGTAAATGTTAAACCGAGAAATAGAAAATATAAACAACACCCTCTCTATCTTTAAGAGATGAAAACTACAACGTCTGAAAGGAAATATACTACAAGGTATTGACAGAATTTAGAAAATGCAGAAGAAAAATTTTTGATAGAATTGTATTGACTCTGTAGATCTATTTGCATAGTATTGCCATATGAATGATATTAAATCTTCCAATGCATGCATACAGTTGTTTTTTTCCCCCCATTTGGTCTTTCATCTCTCGCAGAACCATTGCTTCTTATGCTTTTCAGTGAACAAGTCTTGCTCTCCTTGAATGAATTTACACCTGACACTTTTACTGTGTTGTGTGCCATTGTAAATAGAATTGCTTTCTAAATTTCCTTCTCAGATTGTTCATTGCTAGTGCATAGAAACACAACTGATTTTGTATATATGGTACCCTGCAACTTTACGGAATGAGTCTATGGACTCTAATATTTTTGTGTGTGGATGATTTGAGGTTTTTCTATCTTTAGGAGCATGTCCTCTGTAAATAGAGATACAGGTTGACCCTTGACCAATGCGGAGTAAGGATGGTGACTCTCAAGATCAAAAACCTGTGTATAGAGGCGCCGTGAGGGGCGGTAGCAGCGGCGGTGGTGGTGATAGTGGCGGTAGCTGTGAGGGGATTCCGGGAAGATGGTGCTGATTAAGGAATTCCGTGTGGTTTTGCCATGTTCTGTTCAGGAGCAAAGTTCCTGCATTCGTCAGGATGATTGCTCCGGAGGGCTCCTTGGTGTTTCACGAGGAAGCCTGGAACGCATACCCCTACAGTAGAACAAACCATTATGCCTCAGTTGTAACGAGTGTATATATGAAAGATGATTTCTTCATTAAAATTGAAACATGGCACAAACCAGACTTGGGAACATTAGAAAATGTACACGGTTTAGATCCGAACGCATGGAAAACTGTTGAAATTGTCCGCATAGATATTGCAGATCGAAGTCAAGTTGAACCAGCAGACTACAAAGCTGATGAAGACCCAGCATTATTCCAGTCAGTCAAGACCAAGAGAGGGCCTTTGGGACCCAACTGGAAGAAGGAGCTGGCAAACAACTCTGACTGTCCTCAGATGTGTGCCTACAAGCTGGTGACCATCAAATTCAAGTGGTGGGGACTGCAAAGCAAAGTAGAAAACTTCATTCAGAAGCAAGAGAAAAGGATATTTACAAACTTCATCGCCAGCTTTTTTGTTGGATTGACAAGTGGAATGATCTGACAATGGAAGACATTAGGAGAATGGAGGATGAAACTCAGAAAGAACTAGAAACAATGCGTAAGAAGGGTTCTGTCCGAGGCACGTTGGCTGCTGATGTCTAGATGAGTCCCCTGTAGGGTCAGAGACAATATGAAACTGTTTACGTAATCAAGGTCAAGTGAGGGGAACAAGTGCAGCCAGTGATGAGTGAAGAAGGATCTGACCAGTATCTGGCAGTGCTGACGTTTCCCAGATGTGTGCTTGTGATGACATACTCACAGGTTCCCAACCACCTGTGTGTGTGTGTGTGTGTGTGTGTGTGTGTGTGTCTGTGGCTGCATATAAAACACATGTAGAGCTACAGATCAAGATACACACACTTGTGTATATATGTACATACAAACATACTGAAAGGATTAGTACAATTTCTCCAAAGTACTGTACCTATCTTCAAGAATGTTTGGTTGTCTGACTCAGTTGCCTTAGGAGACAATGGCTCCGACTCCAAATCGGAAGTAGGTGTCCACTCCCATCAGTCTGTAAGCCTCGGGTCCTGATTCTGCAACAGAATCTGTAGTCCTTTGTGTCAGCTTCATACCCCCAACAGAGAGTAAATGATCTTTGGTTAAAGTAAAGATTGGTGTGTGTAGCATATTTATGTTAACTCTTTAGGCACTGAACTTAACATCCTGTCAGGTAAAGCTCGCGCAGCTGTGTGACTCACAAGGTCACATTCCCAGTGGCTCAGGTGACATGTCTCAAAGAAACCAAAGCATCCACTCAGTATTAGGTGTCTCTCCTAAAGTTCACTCTTGAAGGGCAAAAATGTGGCTCACAAACAGCTTGAAATGTGTTTGATAAATGTTTGTCTCATAGTTTTTTAAAGTCCAATTACCCAAATGACTTTCAGGACGGTTTGTTGTTTTTGTTTTTCCCAATGCTCTGCCTTTTTGACAGGACCCACGAGTCAATATACACATAGATTTATTCCAATTTGTTTATAATGAACCAGTCATTGTGTACATGACATATAATTCTATACATTCCTTCTTTTACCTGTTTACTTTCAGATGTTGAGATGATGGGAGGTTACTTGCCTCTTCCACTGACATCCTGAATTACAATTCTGCTCTCTGTTTAAAAAAAAAAAAAAGGCTACTTTACCTTGTTATTCATCAAAGTCATCATAGGAGGTGTTTAAATCTGCATTTGGGGGGGCATCATTCCTTTTGAAAGATTTTATTTATTTTGGAGATAGTAAGTGTGAGCTGGGAGAACAGAGAGGAGGGAAAGGTAGAAAGAAACTAAGTAGACCCTGTGCTGAGCATGGAGCCGAATATGGGTCTTGACCCCACTACCACGACATCATGACCCGAGCTAAAACCAAGAGTCAGACCCTTAAGTGCCCGAGCCACTCACGCACCCTTGGTGTTTCTAAGAATAGAAAAGTCATTTTTCGCTCAAGCAAATAGAGGGTAATCTGTGAAGAATGATTGCAGATCATGGACTAAATATTTAGTGTCCAATGAATCCAAAATTTTGCTAGACATGTTTTCCCAAGATTGTGTAAAGTTACTATGAGCCAGCTCACCGGCAACTTCCAAAGCCCCAAACCTTTTTCTCCAAGACCTAGGGCATACTGTCACAAACTCAACCCAGCCCCTTCTTGAAACACATTTCAAGTGATCAGTTTTCTTGCATGACCCAACAGGCAGAGCAACTTTCCAGCTTGTTATGGGCATTAAGGGTCTCCCGTTTCTGTTACCAATGGAAGTAAGTGGTTTGCTTCATTATTTGGCATCTAGAGCCATGATTAGGGTCAAGTTTGTCTCCCCAGAAGTCATTAGGTGCTATTAAATGCAGTAACTTTCCTCCCACTACACTACACTTGACCCCACTCATGTATTATATTCCCTAAAACTTCACTTTCTGAGTAGATCGTTACTCTTTTTATTCAAGGCCCACCCAGGCAGCATTATTAAGATTATTATTAAAATCATGTGGCTTCAGATGCAAGGGTCCCCTACCCTGGCCCTTCCTGACCTTAGGGCACAACTATCTGCAGTAAGAATGGACAACTCCAACCCTTATCCAAACATCACTGATCCCTCTCAGTACACACTTTCTTGGAGGACACCTACAGTGTGGGTAGCTCCAAGTCGGAGCTAGGTGTCTGGGGCAGAGCCTCATGGTAACATCCTCCTCCTCTTGGAACCGGTGCTTCCCAGCAGCATAAACCACCACAATCCATCCTCTGGGGCTCCTCGGCAGGTGCACAGTTTCACCATGGACGAAGTTACTCTTCCAACCTCTTTGCCTAGCTCAGGCTGCTCCTTGCAGAGTTGGATGCTGCTGTATACATTCCTCAGTTTCCCTGGATTTTTCTGAAATCAACTTGTCCTTATTTTTACCTCCTTTGGCAACCACCTGCTCCACCATTGTCTTGTCCTTCCTAGGGTTATTCTCATCCTCCAAACCTGCTGATTTTCTATCTTCCATCTGCTCCCTCCGTTCTCTGTTTTCAGTGTGGGCTCAGCTCAGGCTCCCGCAGGAGACACACAGGGAAGGGACCAAGTCAGGTTTCAGCTGTAGTCCCCAGGGCTGCTTAACAGGCACCTCAGACCCTCCTACACTCACAGAAACTGAGCAGGAAGGCACTTTGGAGAATTTGAATAACAACCTCACCATACAGGAGAGGAAGCTGAGGCCCAGAGACGTGAAGAGATTTTCCCAAACACCTTCAACACCTAGTGGCAACGGTGCCCCCACACAGGCCTTGGCTGCAAGCTTCCCTGTGGAGGCTCCGGAACACACCCTCGAGAACCCCACATTTGAAATTCAGGGAACACTAAAATTAAAAGTTCAGCTTAAAAATAAAAAATTCATTTTCAGGAGACGTTGGATCAAATGTTGGTATTTCCACTGTTAAAAACAAGGCCATTCTGGGGTGCCTGGGTGACTCAGTCATAAAGCCTCTGCCTTTGGTTCAGGTCAGGATCCGCAGGGTCCTGGGATCGAGTCCTGGATCGGGCTCCTGCTTGGCGGGAAGCCTGCTTCTCCCTCTCCCACTCCCCCTGCTTGTGTTTCCTCTCTCGCTGTGTCTCTCTTGGTCAAATAAATAAATAAAATCTTAAAAAAAAGGCCTTTCTGGGGACCAATCTTTTCTCCCAATTATATAATTCTGTTACTTATATTAGCTTTTCCATCACTGGCTCAGGGATTAGGATCACAGAACACAAAAGTATTAAATAATACTTACCATAGTCACAAATAAAAGGCACTTCAATGATTATCTATAAAATATCTGACTCCTGTGCTAAAGTTCTCTTTCCTGAGAGCTGGCACTGGGTCTGCCTGCTCACCCCATGTCCCCCGTGCGTCCGAGAGACTGCCAGGTGAAACATTCAGTAAATACTTGTGAAGCAGATAGATAAAATTTACCAGCAATAACGAGCTTTTACTGATCTCCAGTCCCAACCATCTTTCCATTCAAACCCAATCCCGGTTCTGGGCTGAAGCAATAGAAGCACAGCCTTCAGAAAAGCAGTCCAAGATGCCAATAGCAGCTTCACCACATGTCCCATATGCTTTTGTGGATCACTTAATTATCTCTTTGAGCATATTTATCTCGTGTATGATAGAGAATGTAGAATATAACTTCGAGAAGGCAGCATGGACCACTGGAATGTTAGACGGGAAATGGGGTATCATGCAGCAGACAGGGGTCCCATCCCTGGGCACCAGCTGCAGAGCTAAAGAACACCTCCATCAGAGTCACTGTGTGCCTCTTAGAATGCCCTGGGGATAAGGCCCACAAATCTGCATTTCTGACAAAAGCTCCAAGGAGATTCTCACGTATGGATAAAGCCTGTTTTAAACAAAGAGCCGAGGATGGAGACTCTGAAAGACCCAGTGCTCACACCCTTCACCCAAAGTGGCTTTCAATGGAGAATGGGGACATTTCTGGGAAGGGCTCCTACTTAATCTGTGTCCTGCTTCCATGATTTGGGTTTTTAGGCCCTCCGTTTGCCTGTAGGTTTCCTCCTCTGCTCTAATTGCTGGGGAATGTCAGCCCTCATGGGGGTCATTTCTTTATGAAGACCTCTGTCATTTATTCTCCTCCTGGAGAAGGGACAGCGGAGATCAGGTCTGGGGTTCCACAGTTCTAGCATTCCTCCTAAGCTACCTGGCTAAGCTGAAAGCATCATGACAGATCGAAATGAGGTCAGAGAAGAGGATCCCAGAGGAGTGAGATGCTGAGGGCAGGCCCTCTTCGGAGAGAGAACCACTACAAGGTCACTATCAGACCTGTTCAGGTGGGGGACGACTTACTGACCAATTCCGTGAGCAGAGAACCCACCCTCGTCATTCCAAACTCCTGAGCCAAAGGACTGCAAGATAACACATGTTGGTTGCTTTAAACCACTGCTTTTCTAATTGTTAATATGCATCAATAGAGAACTAGTTCAGATGCTTATCTCTACTTCCCCGGGTTTTTAATGTTTAGAAACATGTATGCTAATCTCTACCAAGGAAAAAAATTTGAGAATGCACTGGGAGGGCGGGTAGGCGGGTGGGGGCGGAGCCACGGCCAGAAGTAGAATAGTGGAGGCAGTGGAAGCTCTGGCAGCTCAGGACTGAGAGCAAGTCAGAATTACCCTGATGCTTCAGATTCTCTTCAGTTTCTCCTCTCATTCGGTCTGCAGTCTCAGTTCATTTGAGGAGCAACACTGGTGTTACCGCGGGGGCATTTAATAAAGAACTTGGTCCTGTACAGAAACTCATCGTGGACAAGATTAGAGAATACAGAACTAAGCTACGGGCATCTGGAGGACCCATTGATACTGGCCCAGAGCACCAGCAAGACCTAGGGAGGGAGCTTCTGAAGCTTAAATACACATATGGTAAATCAGACATGAATACGTTCCCGGAATTCACATTTGAAAATCCTAAATTTGAAGTCATCGAGAAGCCACAGTCCTGGAAAACCCATGTAAAATTTATTTGGAAATTTCACCTAGATTAGTTGTACAACTGGATCAGAATAAACAGTTCTCAACTGTCAAATGTTCTTTTGAATTCTGATTCCAAATAAATTATTTGGTGATGTTGGATGTAGAAAAAAAAAAACACAAAAACCCAATAACCACAGTAAACATCTGTTCCTCACCTTCACGTAATGTTCGTTAGCCCTTGTCACATGAAGGACACCGTGAAGGGCATTTCCTATCTACAAGAGGTTCTTTCTAACACCCTCTTCCTGAGACCATGAGGTGTGTTCTTTCTGGCCGCAAGGAATAAAAACCCCAACTTGCTTCATGGGAGGTACGTTCCTATTGATTTAGCTTAAGGGAATTACCGTCAGCTAAGGTTATGATAGGTCTCAGGGATCAATTTTTCACTCATGTGTGGTGGCGGATTTCCCAAAAATGACGTACTTTTTCAAGGTAAGATTGCCCCCTGTACTTCATCTTTTCTTATCCCTGCTGTCTTCCTAACTATGGGAAATTGTATAAAACAAAATAGTGATATAAAACAATATACACAATATACACAAAACAATAGTGTATAAAACAAAAACAAGATAGACAGGGTTTGGGATTTAATAAGAGCTGTTGGGGCACCTGGGTGCCTCAGTAGGTTAAGCATCTTCCTTCAGCTCAGGTCATGATCCCAGAGTCCTGGAATCCAGCCCCACATTGGGTTCCCTGCTCGGTAGGAAGCCTGCTTCTTCTGCACCCTCTGCTGCTCCCCCTGCTTGTGTTCTCTCTCTGTGTCTCTGTCAAATAAGTAAGTAAAATCTTAAAAAAGATAATGAGAGCTGTTATAATCCTGAACTTCTGGGGAATTGATGACAAGGACCCCAGGGTAGCAGGGAACAATGGCTTTGGGCTTTTGGAGTTGCAAATGGGCATGTGCCAAAGAACAATACATGGTTTTGGGAGATACCTTAGCAACAATTTTGGCCATAATGGCCACAAAATCCATCATCCACCAGTCACTCTGTACACAGGTTATCCAGGTTTAATTTTGGCGAATGGCAACTATTTCAAGAAAGACCAGATAATTGCATAAGAGCACATCCAACAAATATGGGGATGATGTAAAAGGTTGCATTGCCAAATCAGGCGCCACTAATCATAAGTCTTACCCAGGATCAAGTTTTACTCACATTTTCAAAGGGAAATTGTGAGGTACCTGCAAAGCAACTGAGACCACTAACACTAACTGCAAGAACCGATTTCCCACATGAGGACACGCTCTGACCCAGGCAAAACATACATGGTCTCTAAATGTTGTGTGAGGTTACCACACAAAGTGGAACTCTTTGGGTTGATTTCCCATGGCTATGCTTACATAGCTGAGGTGACTTTTTCTAGCGAATAAGGCCATATTAATCCACAGATTCTTAGTTTGTTTCCCTAAATAGTTCTATACACACCAAATCACCCTCCTGAAAGCATGCCAGGGACGGGCCTTCCCAACATTCACCACCATTTGGGTGTTCACCAACAGATTCGTCACGAGATGTTTACAAGGAAAATTGACCAGGACACTTTCTTCCCTCCCTCCTTCCCCCTTTCTTTTTTGTCTGTCTTTCTTTGTCTCTTTTTCTTTCTTTCTTTCTCTCTCTTTCTTTCTTTCTTTCTTTCTCTTTCTTTCTCTTTCTTTCTTTCTTTCTTTTTTTTTCTTTCTTTCTTTCTTTCTTTCTTTCTTTCTTTCTTTCTTTCTTTCTTTCTTTCTTTCTTTCTTTCTTTCTTTCTTTCTTTCTTTTCTTTCTTTCTTTCTTCTTTCTTTCTTTCCGTCCTTTCTTCCTTCCTTCCTTCCTTCCTTTTTCCTTCCTTCCTTCCTTCCTTCCGTCCTTCCTTCCTTCCTTCCTTCCTTCTTTCTTTCTTTTTCTTTCTTTCTTCCTTCCGTTCTTTCCCTTCTTTCCTTTTTTTTCCTTCCTTTATTCTTTCTTTCTTTCTTATTTCCAGGCCAGATCCACTGAAGGGAAATGACCAAATGAAAGAACACAGTTTCCCTTCTTTTCCACACATTGTTTAAGTGGAGCTTGTAAATCAGCAAGAATCCAATAATTTCCCTAGGAAAATATATGCAGGGAAGGACAAGTTCCTCCATTACCCTTCAAGGTCTTCCAGCTTAACTAAGAATTAAGTTTACCTGAGATATTGAATATGCATGAAGAACTGATATTGAAATTCAGACCTTTAAAGAATAGAAACTATTAAGGCAGACATTTCTTATACATTTTAGACAAGGAGACAATACATTTCCAAGGGACGTTTGGGAGCTCTAATTTGGAGTGAGTTCTATGCAGAATTCAGTCCCTCTGCTTTAAAGGCCTTGGTGAGAAGGATGTCTTTTTACTTCTTAGTACAGGGGATGCCTTTTTCATAGGGGAGATGGGTTTCCTGCTTTCAGGGAGACAGAGGAGGGTTTGAGTGTCCTTGCAGCAGTTGCTATTCAAATAGCTACAATTCAAAATAATCAATATGCCATTGTGGTACATATTGGGCAATCTGACCTTGGCCCCTATGGGTACCATGCTTTCTCTTAGGCTTGCTCATTACTCAGTACCTCTTTCAGAGAGAAAGCTAAACATATTATTCTTAGAAATACCAAGGGGCATCCAGGTGGCTATGTCGGATAAGCATCTGACTCTTGATTTTGGCTCAGGTCATGATCTCAGGGTCGTGGGAACCCCACGTTTGGGCTCTATGCTCAATGCAGAATCTCCTTGGGATTCTTTCTCCCTCTCCCTCTGCCCGTAATCCCTGCTCTAAATAAATAAATAAATAAATAAATAAATAAATAAATAAATAAAATCTTTAAAGAAAAAAAATAAAAAATAAATACCATGATCTTACCTGAAACTAATGTAACGCTGTATGTTAAGTATTCCAGAAATTTTTTAAAATTATTTTAAGGGTCACCTGGGTGGCTCAATTGGTTAAGTGTCAGTCTTTGGCTCAGGTCAGGATCCCAGGGTCCTGGGATAAGCCCCATGTCCAGCTCCCTGCTCAGGGGTGAGTCTGCTTCTCTCTCACTCTCCCCCTCCCTCCACCACTCTGCTCTCCCAATCGCTCTCTCTCAAAGAAGTAAAGAAAATAGTTTTTAAAAAGCAATATAATGGTCCTCTCTGGAATCAATGCACTGATAATTATGCTTTCTTTTTGCTGACTCCCAGTCCCCCCATTTCTCTTTATTACCTGTCTGACCTACGTCCTTCCCCCAGTGATAGAGCCCTCTCAGGTGCACTGCTTAACCTGGAGGTGGGGCCAAAGAGAAGTGCACACATGGCTAGAATGGGCTGCCTTCAGAGTCAGTCATAACGAAACTACAGGCAGTTAGAAACGAGCCTAAAGTACCATTAGGAATAAGCACTGTGATATTTAGTGGTATGGATTTTAGGTTTGCTATTGATATCAACTTCCTTGTACAAATATGGTTAGAATCAAACATGACAGCAGGGCATCAGACAAAATGAAAGAAAACTGTGTCAAGTGTGAAGGTACTAAGTTACCAAAGTTACTCTCAGTTGTAAATTGCTTTGTCCCTCAGCCCCTCATTTCCACCTGCAGAACCTAGAAGACGTTCAACAGAGTCTCCACTTGCCATCAGATTCAATCTGGGGACACAATAATTTAAACTGTTAACCCAAACTTTCCATTTTTTCCTAATGTGTGTTGAATACCAGGTATTTCGATTGCCCATTCTCATTTTCAGTGAGACCGCAGTGAGGACAGAGACTAATGTGGTGCATCCAGGTACTATTCTGTGTTTTGGTCTACTCTGTACTCCGTGTGTCAACTTTTGTCTGCCAGTGGACCTCTGACCATACACGGGAAACCCAACAAATACTAAAAGTGTAGAATCTCTGGGTTGATCTGAGGAAATATCAAGCAACTTTTAGGATTCTCTAAGGCGCAGAATGGCTCTTGACCTGCAAGGACTAAGGGAGCTGCCCCATCCTTTCCTTAGGGGGAGTAATTCCAGATTCCTGACGCATGCACCTGTGTATTTTTTATTTATTATTATTATTTTTTTTAATTTCAGCTAGGCTCCATGACCAACGTGGAGCTCTAACGCAGGACCTTGAGATAAAGAGTTGCACGCTCTACCAACTGAGGAAGCATGGGTCCCCCGAGCACCTTTGATGCAGGCACACACCATGATTTTCATGTTGGAAAAATAGTGCAAACTCTGGGAAATGTCTTCAATCTGCTCCACTCCTTCTGGGTATGTTTCCTGAGTTCCAACTGTGTGGGAGTCCTCTTTCCCACCCACCCACAGAAGACCCTCTCGGATCCCAACCCAGATCCCCTGGGATCCCTGGGGTCCTTTCTGTGTTAGCCTCTCCTGCTCTCAGTGTGTTTGTGCTTCTAAAGACACCTGTGAGCAGGACTGCCCTGGGGCTCCAGGAGCTACTTTTTACCCAGTCCCAGAGAACGGGGAGTACATGCCGTATATGACCCCAGCCCCATGTATCTCCCCTCCCCAAAGGCACTCAGCCTTTCACTAACAGGTGCAGCAGGGTCAAATCTCCATTCCTGGCCCAGGGGAGACTAACTCTGAAACAAAGTTGTCCCCCAGGCTCTCCTGTACCTGTCAGGACAAAGCTCCCCCACTGCTGTTGCAGGAAATCACACCTTACACAGCAATGAACTCAAAATGGTCACAGATCTAAGTATAAGAGCCAAAACTATTGTGCAAGAGGACTACATGGGAGAAAATGGTCAGGAATTCACAGTAAGCAAAGAGTTCTAAGTCACTGCGGCAAGAGCACGATACGTAAGAGAAAATTGAAGATGAAGAAGTTTTTTGCATCAAACTTTGCCACTGAGAAAAGGAACAGAGAAGCCACTGATTAGGAGGAAATATTTGTGGATTAAATACCCAGTGAGGACTCACATTCACGAGAGACAAGAGGACTGTGAACTCACTCAATGGGCCGAAGCAACACACTCCTTTAAGCCAGTATAAGAGTTGAATACACATGTACCAAAGGAGACACATAAAAAGGTAATCAAGGTTATTAGTAATATGTTATTAGTGCTCAAGGAAATGCAAGGACAACCACGTACCATTTTACATCAACTAGTGTGCTTATGTTCCAAAGACGATACCAAGTGTTGCTGAGGATGTGGAGAAACTGGACCCTCTTATATTGCCGGTGGCAACGTAAAATATAAGAGCCACTGCGGAAGCCACTTTGAGAGTTCTTAAGAGTTCAGCACAAGCTTGCCATAGGACCCAACCATTCCACAACTAGGAATCTATCTGAGAGAAGTAAAAGCATATGTCTGCTCAAGTCTTGGTCAGAAATGTTCCGGGCAGCGTTATTCACAATAGGGAAAACCTGACAGCAACACAAAGGGCCATCGGCTGGTGAATGGACAAACCCAATGAGGCCTATCTGTACCCTGGCATCTATTGGGCAACAAAAGGCACAGAAATCTGATCCAAGCTACAGCATGGAGGAACCTCAAAAGGATGCTAAGTGAAAGAAGCCAGTCACCAAGAACTACAAACCTTCTCATTGTGCTTATGTAAAATGAGCAGAAAGGAGCAATGCACAGAGACAGAAAGCAGATCAGTGCTGCTTGGGGCTGGAGGAGGGAGCGGAGACTGTCTGCAGAGGGGCTGGAGGGAGTGTGGGAAGGTGAAGGAAGCCTCTGAAACACACTAGGGCACTAGCTGAACAACTCTGTCATTGTTGACAATGGGTGAAATTTATTGTATGTCATTTTCACCTAAAAAAAAGAAAGAAGGTGACCTTCGCACATCAGTGGGTCCTGGGACCCCCAGGTAAACACTGCCTGGTGAGGGGCCACATCCTGGAGTCTCAGCAGGTGGTGGCTCAGAGCCTGGTTTCTGACCTCTCAGCTGGAGTCAGGGATTCAGTGCCTGTGCCTTCAGCCTCAGGCCCCGGCAGTTCCCCTGGAATCCACCAGGCGGCAGACTACTTAAGGGAACAGACCTTCAGGTTGCCCAAGGACACCAGGGGGAAGCAGGCAAAGACAGGGGCAGTAGCTGGCTGGAGATACCTAGAGGAAGTCAGGGCTGCAGGACCCACGGAAGCCGCTGGCAAGATCTGGATGGATCTTAAGTAGGTTTGGTCCCCTGGGTGGGCTCTAGCCACGAAACTTTAGGTTAACATCCAAAGGTTCCCTTTGATGCTCCCTCCTGCACTGGCACTGAGGCTCCCCCCAGTCCCCCCACTCAGCATAGGGAAAAGAGCCTGTGCTGCTATTCACCTTCTTCTGAGTCTAAATGGAACACTTTGGGCTGGGTTTAGGGGAATCTGCCCTTTTCTGGCCCTCTATGTAGGGCCAGCTCCTGGGTGCTGAACCATTCCTGCGGGGGCCTAGAAGAGGCACTGTGGTCCTTCACATTGGAGCTGGGCTTGCAAAGAAGGGTTCCTGCTAATCCATATTTCCCTGGCCCTGGCTGAGCATCCTGGTCCAAGATCAGGGGCTGCAGTGACCTAAAATAGGGAACCTCCTATATGTCACTGCTCCTCTCTGGGAAAGTCCAAAGAAGGCCCATGGTAGTGGTGGGGGAAGGGGAGGGCATAGAAACCTACACTCTGACAAAACATCGTCCACAGTGAAGATTTTAAAAAAAATGTTAGAGGACAGATCTCATATTATGTAGTCGGTGGTGCAGTAACAGCTCTGCGTGGTAACAGAGGGTAGCTACACTAGTAGTCAGCCTAACATAATTTATAGAGTCGTCCAATCCCTGTGTTGCCACGTGAAACTGATGCCACACGGGAATCTGTTATGAATCAATTTTTAAAAGACCTGAAGTTGAGGGGAAAACTTACTCTCCTAGTTCTCCTTGCTCAGCTCAGGCTGCTCCTTGCAGAGTTGGATGCTGCTGTATGCATTCCTCAGGTTCCCCTGAGTTTTCTGGACTCAACTTGTCCTTATTCTCACCTCCTTTGGCAATCACCTGCTCCACCATTGCCTTGTCCTTCCTCGGGTTATGCTCATCCTCCAAATCTGCTGATTTTCTGTCTCCCAAATGCTCCCTCTGTTCTCTGTTTCCAGTGTGGGCTCAGATCAGGCTCCTGAAAAGGACACACAGTGAAGGGACCAAGTCAGGTCTCAGCTGCAGTCCCTAGGGCTGCTTAAAAGGCACCGCAGACCCACATGCACTCACAGAAACTGAGCAGGAAGGGACCGTGGAGGATTTGAATAACAACCTTATCTTACACATGAGGAAAGTGAGGCCCAGAGAGAAGAAGAGATTTTCCCAAACTCCTTCAACAGTTGATGGCAGTACGGCCGCCACACAGGCCTTGGCTGCGAGCTTCCCTGTCGAGGATCCTAACATATCCTCCGGGAACCCACTTCTGAATGTCAGGGGACAGTGGTCAATCCGTATTCCCACTGTTCAAACAACAATGTCCAGAAGGACTTTTCCTGGGAATACTCTTGTTCACAATTGTACAGTCCCACTTGTATACTCAGTTGGTTTACACTCCTGGTTGAACTTCAGTCCACTCTCAAGATGGGAGAGCAGACAGGCCCCGGGGTGGAGCTGCACCGGGGTTAGGGGTGTCTTTTCTTTTTATGTCTCATAGATTATGGGTCACAGCCAGGGTGGTCTCCAACTGAAGATGTTTCCAATCATCTAAGGGACTCAGCCTACTGGTTGATAGGGGGAGATTTGGGCCCTAACAAAGGTCTTCCTGGAACTGTCAAGGCCATCTTCCCCTACTGGGGGATGGAAACCGCAATGTAAATATATTATAAGGAAGCCATACGTTATTGTAGGACACACGCTGGAAAGGAGAGCACATGCTCTGCCCCTGCTGGTCTGGATCTGACAGTCCAGCAGGTGGGAAACCACGAAAGCACTGTGTACCACCCTCCTTGCCTCCAGCTCAGATCTAGCTGCCTACTCTACCAATTTAACACCTGGGACAACCCATGCAGGAACAATTCCTTTTGACCCATTTTGAAATGGGAAATGGAGCCACAGGAAATTCAAGATACTTAGTCCAAGTCTCAGTTTCCCACTCAGGTTTGCAGCTACAGCTTGGGAGACCAGAGGGCTCTCTTTCTTTGTTCTCTGTTTTAGGGATTTCCAGGGACAAAGAACAATCCCAGCCTCCGATGCCCTGAACTGCTCTGGCACTCCCAGCCTGACTGTTTTGTTTCCATGATTGAAATAAATAATCTTACATGTAGAATATCAACCTCAGACAAGATTGCTTTGAGACCTTGATGAAATGAGACAAAACAAGGCTACTCACAATACTGTTCAGACCGACATCCAAACATCGACCTCCCTCCCTAAGGAAACGCCTATGACTTCTTTACCACAATCACAGAATTGTCAGTGCTGCCAGTGTTCAATATAGAACAAACCCTGCCTCTTCCCATCCTTTCCCACATCTCACAACTAAAGCCCGTATCCTATAAGCGATCCTCTCACTGAGACCTTGGCGTGTGTTCTTTTTGGCTGTGAGGAATAAAAAAGCCAATTCCTTTCAACTGGCTTAGAGGAATTGACACCAACTTTCCAGGAACAAACAGGTGTAAAAACCCATTCTCAGGAAGAAAGGTCATATTGTCTATGAGATACCTAGGCTCTGGAACTCCAGAACTTGTTTTTATCCTAAAAAAAGAAAGAAAAAGAAAAGACTCTTTCTACCAACCCCCTTAGTAATTAACATGAACTTTAGGTGTTCAGGCAGGATCTTCCCACCTCTGATTTAAACTAGGGATTGCTGGGGCACCTGGGAGGCTCAGCCGGTTGAGCGTCTGCTTTGGCTCAGGTCATGATTCCAAGGTCCGGGAATCGAGCCCCACATCGGGCTCCCTGCTCAGCGAGGAGTCTCCTTCTCCCTGTGTCTCCCACCATGCTCTCCTGCTCGCTCTCTCACTCTCTCTCAAATAATTAAATAAAATATTTTAAAAAAATAAACAAAAATAAACTAGATATTGCTCCTGATCTCGGTATTGTGAGATCGAGCCTCACAAAGCATGTAGAGATTCCTTAAAAATAAAATCCCTGAAACATTTAAAACATATAGGGCACCTGGGTGGCTCAGTTGGTGAAGCCTTCAACTCTTGGTTTGGGCTCAGGTCATGATCTCAGGGTCCTGAAATTGAACCCCAGGCTCAGTGCAGAGACCTCTTCAGATTCTCTCCCTTTGCCTCTCCCTCTGCCCCTCCACACCGTTTATAGGCTTGCAGGGGCGTGCTCTCTCTCTCCTAAATAAATAAATAAATAAATAAATAAATAAATAAATAAATAAATAAATACATACATACATACATACATACATAAAACTTTTAAAGCTTAAAAAACAAAAATAAAATAGATACTGAGGATAAGTCAGGGAAGAAGCTAGGTAAGAAAGAATGTTTCGCACAGTATAGCTTAGTAAGGCCTCGGATCAGTTATAACCCAGTATTCCCAGCTGGGCTGGAAGCTCCAACCTTCAGTTCACAGGGGAGCAAGCTCTCTGATTACCCAGCCAGAGGCAAGCGCGGGTCCTCTCTGGGGGCTCTCTAGCCCCAAGCTGCCACTCTGGATTCTTCGGCCTTGTCTAACTGCATCGGCTCGGAACACATTGAGCCCGAAAATCATGTCACGGTATCCACAACGATGTGGTGTCATAGAATTGAAATCTTGTGTTGCCGACAAAATGACAGGACTCTCGCATGCCACATTCAGAAGGAAATGCTACATTTCTTGTCATGGAACATGTCATCACCCCCCCCCCCCAAACACACACACACTTAAATGTTAGCTGTTGGGAATGTATTTCTTTGGAATCTGTGGCAAAGGCCGAGCTCCCAGTTTTGGTGCCTGGCGGTCTCCGCCAAATGCATCCAGGACTTGGCCGGCTCTGTCGGGTCTCCTTTCACAGCGGTGCCTGGCCCTGCCCTCCCTCGCTCTTCCCACGACCCTGTGGGGCGTTGATCCCCACGCCTTCCCGCTGCTGAGCGGGACACTCGCCTAACATCTCTTGCTCCGCTCGAAATCCTGTTCCGCACATCTGGCCTTACCAGACACACCTTTTGGGTCTAGCTTCTCCTTTTGTTCTCTTACAGTTTTTTTTTTTTAAAGATTTTATTTATTTATTAGAGAGAGAGAATGAGAGATAGAGAGCACAAGAGGGAAGAGGGTCAGAGGGAGAAGCAGACTCCCCGCCGAGCAGGGAGCCCGATGCGGGACTTGATCCCGGGACTCCAGGATCATGACCTGAGCCGAAGGCAGTCGCTTAACCGACTGAGCCACCCAGGCGCCCGTTCTCTTACAGTTTTGGCTCTGATTTCCAGTACAGATCCTTCGCATGATTCTGCGAATCTATTTATTGTTGTTCTTAGTCCTACGATGATAGTTTTCATTTTCAAGAGCTATTTTGCTGCACTGCTCTCCCAACCAGGCCTGAGAACCCACAGGAGGCCTAAACCCAGGGGGCGTGGACGTCACTTCCTGTCCGGTCACAGGCTGGCCATTGGCCAGGAGGGTAGGGTGGGTGGGGAAAGACATGGCGGGGCGTGGATCAGAGGGCACGTGACAAGGAAGGGAGCCGCGCAACAGGCGTGTCTTCTGTAGAAAAAGCAGGGACAGTGGCTCCTGTTTAGGCATCTGTTGCTCACGGGCTCTGGGCCCTACTACTCGAGGACTGGCTCCTGATTTGATCACAAGTCCTACGGAGATGGACTGGAGGAGTGTGTGAGTGTGTGTGTGTGCGTCTGTGTGTGCGCGTGCACGTGCGCGTTCTAGAAACACTGAATGTGCAGTGTAAAGCTTACAAGGCTCCAGGGCAGCCCAGGCTAGATTTCTGCATATGCTACCTTGAGTATTCAAAATGGCCATGTTTTTTCAAGGTAAGATGACTCTGTTGCACTTCATATTTTCTTGTTCAGTCCTCTCCACATGTTATCAAAGGTAGGGTAGGACCATGTTTGGTATAAAGCCTGCTGAATATTTAGCCCACCAAGGTCCTAAGTCTTACCTAGTATGAAGTCTTGCTCATATTTTTGAGTGTAATATTGGGAGGCACGAGCAAAGCAATGGCCAGTCTGAGTCCTCAGCACTATTTGCAAGAACTTTTCTTTATTTTTTAAGATTTTATTTTTTTATTTGACAGAGAGAGACACGATGAGAGGGAACACAAGCAGTGGGTGTGGGAGAGGGAGTAGCAGGCTTTCTGCTGACGCGGGGCTCCATCCCAGGACCCCAGTATCACGACCTGAGCAGAAAGCAGAAGCTTAACGACTGAGACACCCAGGTGCCCCCTGACATTCATTTTGAGGAGGAAGTCTAAAATGCAGTGAGAAGAAAGGAGGGTGATTTTTCCCTCCATTTCCAAGCCCCAAAGCAGGTCTAATTTAGATTTAATGTCAGGGATGAACTTGAAAAGTTCGTTCTAATCAAGAGGAGACTCAAGAATCCCTCTCTAGGCATGGAATTCGATCCTCGGCCAAAATACTATTCAAAACTGAAAGTGAGAAAAAAGAGTGGGGGAAGGAAGAAATAAAACTAGGGTTGACCTTGTACAACACAGGTTGGAACAGCACATGTACACTTCTACGTGCATTTTTCTATAAACACAGTATACTACTCTAAATATATGTTCTCTTCCGAATGATTTTCTTAATAACATTTTCATTTATCTAGCTTACTTTATTAGAAGTATACAGTGTAGAATACATGTAACTTGCAAAATATGGGTTAGTCATCTTTATCTTATCAGTCAGGCTTCCAGTCAACAAGTGGCTATTAGTAGTTAAGTTTTCGGGGAGTCAAAAGTTATACACAGGTTTTTTTTTTTTTTGGCATTTTGTGATCAAATTTATTTTTTGTTTCAATTTCATTTACTTTGTTTTACTGTAATTTACACAAGAGACTGCCAAGTAAACTAGGTATTTTACATTCACCACGCATTCCCTCAAATCTCCACAGTTGTTAGGAAAACATTAGAATCCATGCGCTGGGCATGGATTTCCATGTGCGCCCAAGCTCCCAACGAAGCTACAGATGCCAGTGAGAGTTTAGTCCATTAAAAGGAGAGAGTGAGACTCTTTATTTCACAAAATTAGCAATAATCTTCCTTGCAGCAAACATTTTGCAGACAATGATTATGCTTTGACAACACCTGTCTTATAACACTGCCCAGAGAGTAAACATCAGTCTTGATCCTGAGTACACGGAGGACATATTCGACGTGGGGTTCGGAGCCAAGGCTAAGAGGGCATCGCGGTGCGGCAGTGATCCTCAACACCTTCGTCCGACTCACTGCCACCACCTCAGTGGGGACATGGCATGTGGGAAAACGAGGAGCAGGGTGGGCAGGACTGTCAGCAAGTCAGATTACAAACGTGATAGGACTACAGGAGCCAGCGTGTTGCAGGAAGGACGAGATTAAAGGAGATAGTTTGTGACCGGAAGGCTCCAACAATATCATTCTGGTCAAGCTTCCAGGACTGACAGGAGAAAACCTGGATTTGGACAGAAAGAGCTGATAAAAATCTTACCTAGCTATGGTGCCTTTCTTAAAGAAGGAGGAGGAGGAGGACAAGGTGGCAGCAGCTGCTAACAGCACGTTCCTGATGCTCACTCGTGACAGGTTCCAATGGTGTCCTCCCCATGGGCGGTGGAGCACTGGCATCTCAGCAGGGCCTCCCAGGCAAGGAGATCAGCCTGTGCTGCCTCTGAAATTCCACTATCTCAAAGGCAGCTTCTCCCCCTTGGGGTGTATTTCAATATGAAAAGTGCAAAACAAAAACAAAAACAAAAACAAAACCATCACCACTATCTGTATTCTAGCCTGTCAGCTCTGAGGAATCTAGGTCATTTGCATAGTTTCCAAGCTCTAATTTCAGAAAACAGTCATTTCAGAAACAAGACTCCATGGAAGTGCTCGACTTCCGAAAGTTTTCCTACAGCCTACGATGCTATTCATTTCTTCATCAATTTCTTTGTTTGCCTACGAGTAGCCTGAAAATTGTATAGTGCTTATTATAAATCACAAACCATCATCTCCATTTTTGCTAGGTTTGATGTAGAAAAATATTGAAATTTAAAATACAAAAATCCAATAAAAACCAGAATTTTTTTTTAAAGGATTTTTTCCCCTCAGGGCAAACAGGTAAAAATTGGATGGTAACTATACTCCTTACTAATAGACAGTGTCCAATTTGAATTTAAGATAATAACCATCCAGAAATAAATCATTATAAATACATTCAGAGTTCACATTCCAGATTCACTGGAATACCAAAAGATTTTGAATAAATTTTTCTGTGGGACTCTGTTGCTTATGGGACTAAAATAAAAATTTGTAAGATTTAAAAGAACAGGAAGATTTAAAAGAACAGAAAAGTAATAAAAGGCTAAATATATTGGTCCACAATTTGACATTTATGAAACATATCAGCTAGTATTACATTGCAGTCAATTTGTCCACCAATGGTATTACTCTGATAATTATTAAAATCTGTTCCAGGTATATATATTGAAAATATTTTCTTTTGCATTCTTGAAGATAGGTACAGTACTTTGGAGAAATTGTACTAATCCTTTCAGTATGTTTGTATGTACATATATACACAAGTGTGTGTATCTTGATCTGTAGCTCTACATGTGTTTTATATGCAGCCACACACACACACACACACACACACACACACACACACACACACACACACACACAGGTGGTTGGGAACCTGTGAGTATGTCATCACAAGCACACATCTGGGAAACGTCAGCACTGCCAGATACTGGTCAGATCCTTCTTCACTCATCACTGGCTGCACTTGTTCCCCTCACTTGACCTTGATTACGTAAACAGTTTGATATTGTCTCTGACCCTACAGGGGACTCATCTAGACATCAGCAGCCGACGTGCCTCGGACGGAACCCTTCTTACGCATTGTTTCTAGTTCTTTCTGAGTTTCATCCTCCATTCTCCTAATTTCTTCCATTGTCAGATCATTCCACTTGCCAATCCAACAAAAAAGCTGGCGATGAAGTTTGTAAATATCCTTTTCTCTTGCTTCTGAATGAAGTTTTCTACTTTGCTTTGCAGTCCCCACCACTTGAATTTGATGGTCACCAGCTTGTAGGCACATATCTGAGGACAGTCAGAGTTGTTTGCCAGCTCCTTCTTCCAGTTGGGTCCCAAAGGCCCTCTCTCGGTCTTGACTGACTGGAATAATGCTGGGTCTTCATCAGCTTTGTAGTCTGCTGGTTCAACTTGACTTCGATCTGCAATATCTATGCGGACAATTTCAACAGTTTTCCATGTGTTCGGATCTAAACCGTGTACATTTTCTAATGTTCCCAAGTCTGGTTTGTGCCATGTTTCAATTTTAATGAAGAAATCATCTTTCATATATACACTCGTTACAACTGAGGCATAATGGTTTGTTCTACTGTAGGGGTATGCGTTCCAGGCTTCCTCGTGAAACACCAAGGAGCCCTCCGGAGCAATCATCCTGACGAATGCAGGAACTTTGCTCCTGAACAGAACATGGCAAAACCACACGGAATTCCTTAATCAGCACCATCTTCCCGGAATCCCCTCACAGCTACCGCCACTATCACCACCACCGCCGCCGCTACCGCCCCTCACGGCGCCTCTATACACAGGTTTTTGATCTTGAGAGTCACCATCCTTACTCCGCATTGGTCAAGGGTCAACCTGTATCTCTATTTACAGAGGACATGCTCCTAAAGATAGAAAAACCTCAAATCATCCACACACAAAAATATCAGAGTCCATAGACTCATTCCGTAAAGTTGCAGGGTACCATATATACAAAATCAGTTGTGTTTCTATGCACTAGCAATGAACAATCTGAGAAGGAAATTTAGAAAGCAATTCTATTTACAATGGCACACAACACAGTAAAAGTGTCAGGTGTAAATTCATTCAAGGAGAGCAAGACTTGTTCACTGAAAAGCATAAGAAGCAATGGTTCTGCGAGAGATGAAAGACCAAATGGGGGGAAAAAAACAACTGTATGCATGCATTGGAAGATTTAATATAATTCATATGGCAATACTATGCAAATAGATCTACAGAGTCAATACAATTCTATCAAAAATTTTTCTTCTGCATTTTCTAAATTCTGTCAATACCTTGTAGTATATTTCCTTTCAGACGTTGTAGTTTTCATCTCTTAAAGATAGAGAGGGTGTTGTTTATATTTTCTATTTCTCGGTTTAACATTTACAACTGATGGAAAACTTATACTAAAAGCTTTCATATCCTTCTCTGGCGGTTCTCACATGTGTCAGCTCTGGATTATTTTCCGATGACGGATCTGGCTCCTGATTAGGGGCCATTTTGCCTGGGAGAGCTCCAGGTCCTGTTCCCTCTACTGCTTTCAAATGATTGCCCCCTGACTTGCTGGCCTTTCCTCCCATGGAGGCCCTGAGCAGGACCTCACTGCAAGCCACACCAGGGACCCTGCACAGCTCTGGTTAGGTGACTTTCCTCAGACCAGCTGGTTGTCCCACATCACCTTTCCCTTTTATTCCCCAGGAATCCCAATTTGGCTGGTAAAATACCTGGCGCTTTCTATTTTTTAGGTTAAGCAGGCAGTGTTTCTCTTTGCCTGTTCCAGCTCCTAGAGGCCCCTCCTCCATGCTCAGCCCCAGCCCCAGCAGGCAGAGTCCTCCTCACACAGCCTCCTTCTGACCTCTTCTCTGCCTCTTTGTGTTTTAAGACCCCCTTGTCATTGCAGGGCGCCGCCTGGATAATCCAGGATCATCTCCCCATCTCAAGGTCCTTAACATAAGCACCTGTGCAGGGACCCTTTTGCTGCAGGATGGAACATGTGCACAGGTTCCTGGCATTAGCCTGGGCAGCTCCTAGGGAGGGGGCATTATTCTACCCAGCAGCACACTATTGATCTCAGGTGACAACTAAAATTGGACGCCCCCTCTCCACCCTCCAATCTTTTCTAATTTAAACATTCCGGGAAAAGTAAACCACTACCTCAAGGTGCAAGCAAGACAAGGCAAATCAGAACCCTAGGGCTCTCCATCCATGACCATACAATTGCCCAAATCTCTTCAAAATAGTCTGTTTAGTTTTCCAGACCTGGCTATTTTCCCTCCAAAGGCCGACCTGACTGCAGAAATCCCCTCCAGGGGGAAGCGCCCAGCGGTGGAGGGAGGGCAGGCGGTGGCAGAGTGGGGAGCCTGGGACCCCACTAACCCCCTGCTGAGAACTCTGAGCCTGGTTTAAGGGAGCAGAAGCAGTGGTCCCCTTTGGCCCTGCCCTCAACAGCGGGATCCTTGGGCGTCTCCCCGCGCGGCCACGAGGGGGCGCGCCGTCCCTGTCCTAGGAGCCCTCCTGGGGAAGAAGCAGGCCCTGGGATGTGTTCAGCGTGTGGAGTGTTGTGGGCTGGTGTCAGCCCAAGGGCCCAGGGGTTGCGGACTTTTGGTCCTCCCCTCCCCCCCGCAGTGTCCAGGGCTGGGGGAGGCTGTGGGGACTGGTTGGAACTGTACAGGTGCAGCCATGGCACTCGGTGTCCTCCAACCAGGGTCCGAAGGGAAAGAGAGAGAGAGCTAGAGAGAGCAAGAGAGAGTTGTATCTGCTCTTCGCGGGCTGTTGGAAAGTCCTCCCTCATGTTTCTCTCTGGCTGGCACAGCCTTCCCTGGGCTGGGTGGGGGGGGGTTGTGTAGGGTTTGGGGGGCCATAGCTGCAGGGAGAGGAAAGAGTGGTAACCAATTCAGGAGACAGAGGAGACTGGGCAGGTGAGGAAGGAAGCCAGGGCACGGGAAGGGAGAAGGGGAAGGGGGACTGGAGGAGGAGAAGGAGGAACACCAGTACTAAAATCCAAGTTGGGAGGGGAGCTGGGGGGGCAGGGAGATGGGGTGGGGTTGGGGACTGAGGCGAAGCCCTTGACTTCACGGACGGGGCTTGTCTGATGCAAACCAGGCAACATGGCGGTGGGGTTCTGCAACTTAGAATTCGTGGGGCTGAGGAGGTAGCAGCGCTGTTGCGTCCATCCTATTCGGAAGCGTCGTGTGGAGGGTGAGGATGCTTGCGACAGGAGTGGGTGCCGAGGGTGTTGGGGTGCGCCTAGGCGAGTGAGCCTGTGTGTCCGGTGGAAGGGGGGTGAGACTGGTGTGGGGCGGAGGCGGAGGGAGTCACACTTACCCGGCAGGGGAGACTCCGGGATCAAGCAGGTGGTTTTCCCAGGGGAGGCCCTTCCATCATACCAGGGACATGCTGACCCCCGCGATTTCCCCGAGTATGGACAACTCCTCTGCATTATTTGTGGCAGTGGCAGTGGGGGGCTGCTTTTGCTCTTTCACCTGTTGTTGGTTGTTTAAGAATAGCCTTTGTTTTCTTATTCATTTTTCTGTTTGTTTGTTTTGTCTTTTCCATGACTTTGGCTGATGACATGGGCTGAAGAGGAAGCTCACTCAGGGGACACCAGGACCCTGAAGAAAACACCTCTGCTTTTAAGGGCTGCTTTCTTGAGAATCTGGGTTTGGCTGTTTCTCAATCAAAAGCATGCAGGACAGTTTCTGTCCACTGGTCATACATCCCACCTTGGCTGTCGGGGTTTTTTCTGTTTTTCGCAGAGCAATTTCTCTGCTTATATTTCAGTATGTGGTTTGCAGTCCCTGATCCAGCAAAGGTGCTTTCTTTTCATTCCCCAGGGAACAGGGGTTTGCATCCCTTCTCCTTCCTCCCTCCCCTCCCCACCTATCCCCCCAGGCACCCTGCAAAGCCTCACCCAATCCCCAGACTCCATATCCTTGATTAGGCCACTTGGTAGCCTACCTAGTATAGCCTTGCTCCAGAGGACCCATCCGAGACTAGAGAGGGTCCGGCTTGATGTACTATTTATTTATTGTAAGTTTATTTGTTGAAGTAATCCCTACACCCAAAGTAGGGATAGGGCTCATGAAGCCAGATGGAGACTCCCCTGCTCTCCTGACTGAGCCAGCCAGATGCCCCCTGACAGGCTTTAAAGAGGCACCTCTGTCTACTCACAAAGAACCCGCTGGGTTTGGCACCACAGACCTTTCCCAAACAGCAGGTTAGCTCTAGGACAAAGGGCCGTGGGCCTTCTGCAGCTCTTGGGCTCAAGCAAAAACTGTCCCTACTGATGTACCTGCATTGCTTTGTCAAACTGAGCTTGAAGGGGTTTCTGGCTTCAGGCTTTCACCAGAGCTGGTGTTTTTTTCTCTACTCCCTAAAGGCCTCTATTCAGAATCTACAACTGAGGGTCTTCCAACTTTGATTTTCACTTAGGGGAGCCACACCAACTGGGACTCAGCAACGGGTTACTCTTCTGCCAGATACAATTAAACAAAAGAGCAACAGCGTCACACAAGATGTGCAAAGTGGAGATTTCCAAGATCCTGGGCATCAGGCAAAGGGGACAGCCATCCCGGACACATGGCAACACAATGGTGAGCAGAGCCCTAGAGCTGCTCAGAGGTACTGGCTCTAGAGAGTTTCCAAGCAAGGCACTGGGGGGAGGGGGACTTGAATAGGAGCCCCATGGAGCTCCTGGAATTGAGGACACTGATCTGAGAGAACCCAGGACTGAGTCTCAGGGAGGACAGAGCTGCAGGAAGTCACCTAGCCAGAGCTGTGGAGGGGCCCTGGGGAGGCATGGACAGCAAGTCAGGGGGTAATCCTTTGCACAGGGCCTGGTGCTCACACGGTGCTGGGAATAGTGCCTGTGTCCAACAGATAGACTAAGCAAAAGTAACCCTCTTAATTTGTGACGAATAGGGTGGAAGACAGGGGGAGGGCTTGCTACAGTACCTGGAACTCATGGTGAGTCCTCCACGGAGCCCTGCTCTGGGCCACTGAACTATGCATTGAAGCAACAGCAGAAATGTTTCCAAGTAACTTCAGTGCATCCCTGAACAAAGCTCAATATTATAGAAAACACAAAAATATCCAGCAAACAGCAAGGTAACATTCACAGTGTCTGGCGTTCCATCCAACAGTTTGAGGTATGCAGACAAAGGGGGGAAATGAGCCCTCCTGAAGAGATGGATCACTCATCTGAAAATGACCCAGAGCTGACAGCAAGATGGGAATCACCAGAGCACAAGAAAGCATTTGTTCTAACTGCATCCCATTGGTGAAAACATTCAGCAGATACATGGAAAATGTTAAAAAAAAAAAAAAAAAGGACCCAATCTCACATGAAGAGATGAAAACCACAATGTCTGAAAGGAAATGTACTGCAAGGGGCTGATGGTGATTAGGGAAGGCAGAAGAAAAACGTTCAATAGGAATCCAAAAGAATCTGCAGATCCTGCTGTTGCCTTCTGAACCACCTTAACCATTCCAATCCATGAACACAGGATGTCTTTCCACTTGTTGAGGTCTTCCTTAATCTCTTGCAGCAATATTGTGTAGTTTTCAGTGTACAGGTTTTGTGCCTCCTTGACTCAATTATTCTTCGATACCATTCGGGTGGGTGCTGTTGTCCATGGAATCGTTTTCTTAATTGACTTTCCCGGTGTCCATTCCTAGGTTATAGAAACACCTGATTTGTCTGCCTTGTACGCTGCAACTCTGCTGAAATAGGTTATGGACTCTAATAGTCGTGGTTTCTGTGTGTGTGTATTTGGTATTTTTCTGTATACAGGAGTATGTCATTTGCAAATCCAGATACAAATTGTCCCTTGAAGAACCTGGGGGTTAGGGGTACAGAGTCCCACAATTGAAAATCTTTGTATAACATTTGAGTCCCAGAAAACATAGCTACTAATAGCCTACTGAAGTCTTACAGATAACAAAAACGGTTGATTAATACATATTTTGTGGGTTACTTGAATTATGTACTTTATTCTTTTGATACAGTGAGTTAGAGTGAAAATATCATTGAGAAAATCATAAGGAAGAGAAAATGTATTTCTACATTTGTACTAGACTGTATTTGTAAAAGAAAAAAAAAATAATCAACCCATGAGTGGACCGACATTGTTCACTAAAATTCAAAGCCATGTTGTTCCCCAGTCAACTATAGTTTTATTGCTTCGTTTTCAAATGTTTTCCCCTCACCTTCAGGTTTTTAAACAATTGAGTCATAACTGATTCCCCATGTGAGATCAGTTTCACATGGCAACACAGGGATTGGACGACTCTATAAATTATGTTAGGCTGATTACTAGTGTAGCTACCCTCTTTCACCTCGCAGAGCTGTTACTGCACCACCGACTACATAATATGAGATCTGTCCTCTAACATTGTTTTTAAATCTTCACTGTGGATGATGTTTTGACAGAGTATAGGTTTCTATGCCCTCCCCTCCCCCCACCACTACCATGGGCCGCCTTTGGACTTTCCAGAGAGGAGCAGTGACATGTAGGAAGTCCCTATTTTAGGCCACTGCAGCCCCTGATCTTGGACCAGGATGCTCAGCCAGGGCCAGGGAAATATGGATTAGCAGGAACCCTTCTTTGCAAGCCCAGCTCCAATGTGAAGGACCAGAGTGCCTCTTCTAGCCTCCTGCAGGGATGGTTCAGCACCCAGGAGCTGGCCCTACATAGAGGGCCAGAAAAGGGCAGATTCCCCTAAACGCAGACCAAGTGTTCCATTTCGACTCAGAAGAAGGTGAATAGCAGCACAGGTTCTTTTCCCTATGCTGAGCTTCCACGGGGGGAGCCTCAGTGCCACTGCAGGAGGGAGCATCAAAGGGAACCTTTGGATGTTAACCTAAAGCTTAGTGCTTAGAGCCCACCCAGGGGACCAAACCTACTTAAGATCCATCCAGATCTTGCCAGCAGCTTCCATGGGTCCTGCAGCCTTCACTTCCTTTAGGAATCTCCAGCCAGCTGGTGCCCTATCTTTGCTTGCTTCCCCCTGGTGTCCTTGGGCCACCTGAAGGTCTGTTCCCTTAAGTAGTCTGCCGCCTGGTGGATTCCAGGGGAACTGCCAGGGCCTGAGGCTGAAGGCACAGTCACTGAACCCCTGACTCCAGCTGGGAGGTCAGAAACCAGGCTCTGAGCCACCACCTGCTGGGACTCCAGGATGTGGCCCCTCACCAGGCAGTGTTTGCCTGGGGACCCCAGGACCCACTGATGTGCGAGGGTCGCCTTCTTTCTTTTTTTTTTAGGTGAAATTGACATACAATAAATTTCACCCATTGTCAACAATGACAGAGTTGTTCAGCTAGTGCCCTAGTTTGTTTCAGAGGCTTCCTTCACCTTCCCACACTCCCTCCAGCCCCTCTGCAGACAGTCTCCGCTCCCTCCTCCAGCCCCAAGCAGCACTGATTTGCTTTCTGTCTCTGTGCATTGCTCCTTTCTGCACATTTTACATAAGCCGAATGAGACAGTCTGTAGTTCTTGGTGACTGGCTTCTTTCACTTAGCATCCTTTTGAGGTTCCTCCATGCTGTAGCTTGGATCAGATTTCTGTGCCTTTTGCTGCGGAATAGATGCCATGGTACACATAGGAAACATTTGGTTTGTCCATTCACCAGCCGATGGCCCTTTGTGTTGCTGTCAGTTTTTGCCCATTGTGAATAACGCTGCCCGGAACATTTCTGACCGAGACTTGAGCGGACATATGTTTTTATTCTCTCAGATAGATTCCTAGTTGTGGAATGGCTGGGTCCTATGGCAAGCTTGTGCTGAACTCTTAAGAACTCTCAAAGTGGCTTCTGCAGGAGCTGTTATATTTTACGTTGCGACCAGCAATATAGGAGGGTCCAGTTTCTGCTCATCCTTAGCAACACTTGGTATCGTCTTTGGGACGTAAGCACACTAGTTGGTGTAAAATGGTACCTGGTTTTCCTTGCATTTCTTTGAGAAATAATAACATATTACTAATAACATTGATTACCTTTTTATGTGTCTCCTTTGGTACATGTGTATTCGACTCTTATACTGGCTTAAACGAGTGTGTTGCTTCTGCCCATTGAGTGAGTTCAAAGTCCTCTTGTCTCTCGTGAACGTGAGTCCCCATTGGGTATTTAATCCACAAATATTTTCTCCTAATCAGTGGCTTCTCTGTTCCTTTTCTCAGTGGCAATGTTTGATGCAAAAAACTTCTTCATCTTCAATTTTCTCTTACGTATCGTGCTCTTGCCGTAGTGACTTAGAACTCTTTGCTTACTGTGAATTCCTGACCATTTTCTCCCATGTAGTCCTCTTGCACAATAGTTTTGGCTCTTATACTTAGATCTGTGACCATTTTGAGTTCATTGCTGTGTAAGTTGTGATTTCCAGCAACAGCTGTGGGGGAGCTTTGTCCTGACAGGTTTAGGAGAGCCTAGGGGACACTTGTGTTTCAGAGTTAGTCTCCCCTGGGCCAGGAATGGAGATTTCACCCTGCTGCACCTGTTAGTGAAAGGCTGAGTGCCTTTGGGGAGGGGAGATACATGGGGGCTGTGGTCATATACGGCATGTACTCCCCGTTCTCTGGGACTGGGTACAAAGGAGCTCCAGGAGCCCCAGGGCAGTCCTGCTCACAGGTGCCTTTAGAGGCAGAAACACACTGAGAGCAGGAGAGCATAACACAGAAAAGACCCCAGGGATCCCAGCGGATCTGGGTTGGGATCCTAGAGGGTCTTCTATGGACGGGCACATTTTCCATGTATATGCCCTTCTATGGGTGGGTGGGAAAGAGGACTCGCACACAGTCGGAACTCAGGAAACATGCCCAGAAGGAGTGGAGCGGATTGAAGGCATGTCCCACAGTTTGCAGTATTTTTCCAACATGAAAATCATGGTATTTGCCTGCATCAAAGGTGCTGGGGGGACGCATGCTGCCTCGGTCAGTAGAGCGTGCAACTTTCATCTCAGGGTCATGCATTAGAGTCCCACGTAGGTGATGGAGCCTAGCTGAAATTTTAAAAAAAATAATAATAAATAGAAAACGAAGAGGTGCATGCTTCAGGAATCAGAATTACTCCCCCTAAGGTAAGGAGGGGGCATCTACCTTGGTCCTTGCAGTTCAAGAGCCATTCTGAGCACTACAGAATCCTAAATGTAGATTAACCTAGAGAACCTACACTTTTAATATTTGTTGGGTTTCCCCTGTGTGGTTAGAGGTCCACTGGCAGACAAAAGTTGACATGCTGAGCACAGAAGCGGACCAAGAAACAGACTATTACCTGGATGCACCACATTATTCTCCGTCCTCACTGCAGTCTCCCTGGAAATGGGAATGGGCAATCGAAATGCCTGGTATTCAACACAGGTTAAGAAAAAATGGAAAGTTTGGGTTAACAGTTTAAATTATTGTGTCCTCAGATTGACTTTGATGGCAAGTGGAGACTCTGTTGCACGTCTTCTAGGTTCTGCAGGTGGAAATGAGGGGCTAAGGGACAAACTAATTATACAACTCAGAATAACTTTGGTAACTTAGTATCTTCACACTTGACACAGTTTTCTTTCATTTTGTCTGATCCCATAGTCTCATGCTTGAGTCTAAACACATTTGTACAAGGAAGGTGATATCAATACCACACCTAAAATCTGTACCGCTAAATGTTGTAGTGCTTATTCCTAATGGTACTTTAGGCTTGTTTCTAACTGCCTGTAGCTACGTTTCGGCTGACTCTCAAGGCAGCCCATTCTAACCATGTGTGCACTTCTCTTTGGCCCCACCACCAGGTGAAGCAGTGCATCTGAGCTGTCTCCATCGCTGGGGGAAGGATGTAGGTCAGATAGGTAATAAAGAGAAAGGGGGACTGGGGTGCAGCAAAAAGAAAGCATGCTTATGTGTGGGTTGATTCCAGAGAGGACCATTGCATTGCTTTTTAAAATTTTTTAATTTACTTATTTGAGAGAGAGTACTTGAGATATCAGGAGCGGTGGTGGGGGTAGTGGAAGAGGAACAGAGAGAAGCTGACTCACCACTGAGCAGGGAGCTGGACATACGGGCTTATCCCAGGACCCTGGGATTCTGACCTGAGCCAAAGACTGACACTTAAACAACTGAGCCACCCAGGTGCGCTTTAAAATAATTTTTAAACTAATCTGGTCCACTTAACATAGGCATTGTATTAGTTTCACATAAGGTCATGGGATTTATTTTGTATTTCTTTTTTAAATATTATTTATTTATTTAGAGCAGGGGTGATGGGCAGACGGAGAGGAAGAAAGAATCCCAAGCTGACTGCACTGAGCATGAAGGCTAAACTGGGGCTCAATCGCATGACCCTGAGATCATGACCTGAGCTGAAATCAAGAGTCAGACGCTGAACCGAGAGAGCCACCTTGGTATTTCTAAGAATGATATGTTTAGCCTTCTCTCTGAAATAGGCACTGAGTAATGAGCAAGGCGGAGAGAAACCATAGTACCCATAGGCGCCAAGGTCAGATTGCCCAAAATGTACCACAATGGCATATTTGGGGGAAACAGAATGCCACAACGACCACTGGTGCATGTTCATTCAGACTCCAAGATCTCTGAGAAAACTCGAGATTGCAGGGTTAAAAATAACCTGAAAGGATCAGAGTGAAATGCCCTTGGGATGTGTGTGCTCTGATCTAAAGTACACAGCAGAAGATGTTTTGTAGATAGGAAGCCAGCTGTAAACAGCACACTGTGCATTCCCTTTTTTGTTTTCTTATCCTGTGTTAAAGACCGAGTACAATGCTGTTTACAATTAATTGATCACAGCCAGTTGCAGATTTCTTTATTCCTTCTCCACTGCCATTACTTCACTTGACTAACCCTGTGTACGTGGAAGATGCGCCTTACTAAGCCCCTGCTGTAAATCATTATAGTACTATATCACTGTAGAAGGTATATTAGATTATGGAAAATAAACCTCAGGACCTCGGGCTGTTTGCTTGGGGTCCCCTGTGCCTCGCTATACTGTCGTCTCTTTTTCTTTTTTTAAAAGATTTATTTATTTGAGAGAGAGAATGAGATAGAGAGAGAGTGAGCATGAGGGGGGGGAGGGTCAGAGGGAGAAGCAGACTCCCTGCTGAGCAGGGAGCCCAATGCGGGACTCGATCCCTGGAATCCAGGATCATGACCTGAGCGGAAGGCAGCCGCTTAACCAACTGAGCCACCCAGGCGCCGCGGTAGTCTCTTTTTCTCATTTCCTTCGCCACCCCAGGTCCCCGACTCTCTGAGGTCGACAATATTGATTATTTTGAATTGAAGCTACCCAAAAAGAAACTGGTACCAGGACACTCAAACCCTCCTCTGTCTCCCTGAAAGCAGGAAACCAATCTCCCATATGAAAAAGGCACCCCCTGTACTAAGAAGTAAAAAGACATCCTTCTCACCAGGGTTTCTAAATTCGGTCTAGACACTCTCTAAATTAAAACTTCCCCAAATCCCTGAGAAATGTATTTTCTCCTTGTCTAAAATGCATAAAAACTGTCTGCCTTAATACTTTATATTTCTTTAAGGGTCTCCATTTCAATATCCGTTCTCCATGCGTATTCAATGTCTCAGTGAAACTTAATTCTTACTTAAGCTGGGAGACCAGGACAGGTAACAGAGGAACTTCTCCTTCCCTGCATACCTTTTTTGTGATCCTAATATCTTAGCCAATGATTTGTAAAGGAAAGAAGTAACAGAATTATATACCTGGGAAAAAGATTTGTCCCCAGGAAGGAATTTCTGGTATTTTTAACAGTGGAAATATCTACATTTGATCCAAAGTCTCCTAAAAAGTATTTATTTTTAAGTTGAACTTCTAATTTAAGTGTCCCCTGAAATTCAGATGTGCCTTCCCAGAGGGTACGTTAGGAGACTCCACAGGGAAGCTCGCAGCCAAGTCCTGTGTGGGGGCCGTGCTGCCATCAAGTGCTGAAGGAGTTTGGGAAAATCTCTTCATCTCTCTGCGCTCAGCTTCCTCATGTGTAAGATAAGGTTGTTATTCAAATTCTCCACGGTCCCTTCCTGCTCAGTTTCTCTGAGTGCACAAGGGTCTGCGGTGCCTTTGAAGCAGCCCTGGGGACTGCAGCTGAGACCTGACTTGGTCCCTTCACTGTGTGTCTCTTGCAGGAGCCTGAGCTGAGCCCACACTGAAAACAGAGAACAGAGGGAGCATTTGGGAGACAGAAAATCAGCAGGTTTGGAGGATGAGAATAACGCAAAGAAGGACAAGGCAATGGTGGAGCAGGTGGTTGCCCAAAGGAGGTAAGAAGAAGGACAAGTTGGGTCCAGAAAAATCAGGGGAAACTGAGGAATGCATACAGCGGCATCCAACTCTGCAAGGAGCAGCCTGAGCTGAGCAAGGAGAACGAGGAGAGTAACTTCGTCCACGGTGAACCTGTGCACCTCCCGAGGAGCCCCACAGAATGGATCGGGGTTGGTTTGTACTGCAGGGAAGCACCAGTTCCAAGAGGAGGAGGAGGAGGAGGGGCACCTGGGTGGCTACATCTTTAAGCGTCTGCCTTCAGCTCAGGTCATAATCTAAGGGTCCTGGGATCGAGCCCCGCATGGGGCTCTCTGCTCGGCGGGAAGCCTGCTTCTCCCTCTCCCGCTCCCCCTGCTTGTGTTCCCTCTCTCGCTATGTCTCTCTCTGTCAAATAAATAAAGAAAATCTTAAAAAAAAAAAAAGAGGTGGACGATGTGACCATGAGGTTCTGCCCCAGACCCCTAGCTTTGACCTTGGAGCTCCCTCACGGTCGATGTTCTCCAAGTAAGTGTGGGCTTAGAGGGATCAGTGATGTTTGGATAAAGGTTGGACTTGTCCATTCTTACCACAAAGAGTTCTACCCTAAGGTCAGGAAGGGCCAGGTTAGGAGACCCTTGCCTCTGAGGCAGTGATACCAATTATATTCTTCTGAATTTATGGTTGTCAAAGACTTTACACACCTTTGTCTTGACCGTGTGTTGAGTGTTTCATTTTCCTTAGTCTCTGTTATGAACTTGGAATTCTGACATCAATAAGATTTCACAGAGGAGGTCAAAGCAGTGAGAGGAAGAATGCAAACAAAATCTTGTAGCTCAGCGCCCCTGGGTGGCTCAGTTCATCGAGAGCCTGCCTTCAGCTCAGGTCATGATCCCAGGCTCCAGGGATCAAGCCCCATTGAGGGGGGTGGCTCCCTGCTCAGCAGTGGAGTCTGCTTCCCCCTGTCCCTTCCCCAGCTGTTCTCTATCTTTCTCTCTGTCTCTCTCTCACTCTTGCTTTCTCCCTCACGCTGTCTCTCAAATAAATATATAAAATCATTTTAAAAACTGTTGTAGCTCTCCTAACCTGGGGTATGGTGGCAGTGCAGAGGATGGAGGGGGGAGGGGGCTAGGCCGAAGACATCTCTTCCTACTGAGAGAACCATTGAGAGGAATCCAAGAGGACAGTCCCTCTTCATCAGAGCTCACCACAGGGGAGTGTCATGGGGCATTGAGAGTGTAGGGCAGGCTCCTCTGGAAGGAAGGGTATTTGTTGCCTCCTGGAAGAAAGCAGAGAGCATTCGTGCATGTATTTGGGACAGGAATGTAGTTGAGATTAGAAATTTGCCACCCCCTTTATCAGATCCATGAAGGAATGTCTCCGAGAGCTTCCTCAGTGCTTGGTTTGGTCCTAGGAGTCATGAGTACAGAGATGAGTAAAACATTATCCCAATTGTCGTGGGGCTCTCAGTCTAGTTACCAGAAGTCATGAAAAGTGTAGTGGTGGTGGATTCCTTGGAGGAAGTGGCCAGTGCTGCCTGGGGATGGCCTGGTCTCCCTCCGTGTTTTCCAACAGCTGGATGACCTGTCCTGACCCAGGGACCCTGGGCCTCAACTCAATTTCAGCCTCTCAGGACACAGCCAACACCTAGGTTCCATGTAAACCCAAAGCAGTCAACACTATGAAGGTCTGCAGAGGAAACTGCTGCTATCAGTAGCTCCCCACTTTGTCTTGGCCAACTGGAAAATAGAGGCGAGTTCATTAAGTCTTGTAGGGTCATCCTTGCCCTAATGATCAGGGATTAGTCTTTCTCTCTGTTAAGTGAAATACTTTCTAGCTTCAGTATTCTCTCTCCACTTAAAAACTTTGGAACTATTGGCTAAAGTATAGATCAAGTAGCTACAGTGAAAAAGGGGTAAAGCAACTTCCAAGCTGCAGTGAGAATGTGCAGAAACTCTTATACTGAATAATAATCGGACAAATCACTTTTAAATTGCACAAAAGGTTTATACAGTAATTCTGGAATAGACAATGTAAGTCTGTCGCTTTCTCCTTCTTCTTAACATTGCTTTGATAATTTAAGATCATTTCCATTTCCATATAAACATTTGGATCAGCTTAGAAATACTTACTAAAATGTCTGCTAGAAGGTTGATTGGCATTGTATTAGATCTTTTGATCAATTTGGGAAGAATTGTCCTCTAACCATAATGAGTCTTCCAATCCACCACAAATTTTATCTCCCCATGTATTTAGTTCTTTAATTTCTGGAAGTAGTGCTCTGCAGTTTTCAGTGTAATGTTCTGACACATATTGTGTCTGATAAGACAATGCAATAGGAAAACTGGTCAAAAGACTTGAAGAAGAAATGCTTCACAAAAGAAGATACACAAATGGCCAAAAAGCACTTGAAAAGATGCTCCACTTGAAACCATTGAAAAGCATGAAGTTGAACATAAATCAAAAGGGATTCACTAATGTCTCTGCAAGGCTCCATCTTAAACTAAGTAACCTTTTCCTTCTCTTCTGCAAACCTCTGCTCCTCCCCTCTAAGCCTTTTGTTTCAGGAGCCTGGTACCACCCTAAAGACAGGATGAAGGAGGCTGGCAGCATGCACACAATTTCTGTCAAAATAAAACACCCCCCCGCCCCTTCCTTCAGGGGGAGGGGACTTACAGTTTTTGAGGGCCTTGGCCTGTTCTAGCCCCCTGTGCCCCGAAAAGCAATAAAGCTATTGTTCCTCAATATTCCAAACTCTGTCTTCGTCTTATATTTTGGCTCTGAAGCACAGAGGTCAGTTTTCGACGGTACACTCAGCCACTGGGAAGATAAATTAATACTACAGTGAGTTACCATTACACAACCATCCCCGTGGCTAAAATTACGAAGACCGAAAACATATGTGGTGAGGATGTAAAGTAACTAGACGTTTCATACACTTGTGGGAATGAAAAATGGTCCAACCACCGAGAAAAGCTGAACCACAGATAAACATTTACCAATCACGTGAACGGCCATTCCTCTCCTAAGGATTTACACAATATGGCCACACAGCAAACTGCACATGAATATTCATCATAGCTTTATTCCCCATGGCCAAACCCAGGAAACTGCATAGATGGCCATGAATAGGTGAATGTACAGACCAAATATATCCATACAGAGGAATACTCCTTAGCAATGAAAAATTCTGAACTGGTGATCCATTAGTAATATGGATAGATATAAGAATCCTTAGGCTGCACGGAGGAATGTAGGCATAAAAGAGTTCCATTTCCATAACGTGGTTAAAAATCAAGCCGTCTTTGATGCCAGTGGTTGCCTGGGGCTGAGGGTGAAGGCAGTGAGAGACTTCAATGGATCCACCCAAGGGAAGCTGTGAGGTAGAAGAAATGCCCTGTGTCCTGAATGGAGCAGTAGTTTCAATTGTATGTACATCTGTGAAAATGCATTTAGTTGTACAGTTTATCTTTTTTAATTTTTATTTGTTGAGAAAGCACTCACACTGCATCCTCTCTCTCTTACCCTCCAAAGGAGGAGAAGAACGATCATCAGTGGCAATGGGCAGCTGTGGAAACAACACCTAAAATCACGTTCATGCTCAGGAGAGAACAATGTGCCTCCTCCTTGAGGTTTCAGGTCCTCTACACGTTCAGAGAAAATTCTCTAGTAACAAACTGTAGAAATGAACTGGAGGGTATTATGCTAAGTGAAATTAAGTCAATCAGAGAAAGACATGTATCCTATGACCTCACTGATAGGAGGGATTCTTAATCTTAGGAAACAAATTGAGGGTTGCTGGAGTGGTGGGGGTGGGAGGGATGGGGTGCCTGGGTGATGGGCATTGGGGAGGGTATGTGCTATGGTGAGCACTGTGAATTGTGTAAGACTGATGAATCACAGACCTGTACCTCTGAAACAAATAATATATGTTTAAAAAAAGAGAGAGAGAGAAGCTAGTAGGAAGGGAAAAATGAAGGGGAGGAAATCGGAGGGGGAGATAAGCCATGAGAGAAGATGGACTCTGAGAAACAAACTGAGGGTTCTAGAGGGGAGGGGTGGGGGGATGGGTTACCTGGTGATGGGTATTAAAGAGGGCACATTCTGCATGGAGCACTGGGTGTTATGCACAAACAATGAATCATGGAACTCTACATGAAAAACTAATGATGTAATGTATGTTGATTAACATAACAATAAAAAATTTTAAAAAATAATAAAAAAGAGAGAGAGAAGCTAGTAGGAAGGGAAAAATGAAGGGGAGGAAATCAGAGGGGGAGACGAACCATGAGAGACGATGGACTCTGAGAAACAAACAGAGGGTTCTAGAGGGGAGGGGGTGGGGGGATGGGTTAGCCTGGTGGTGGGTATTAAAGAGGGCAGCATTGAAGGGAGCACTGGCTGTTATAGGCAAACAATGAATCATGGAACACTACATCAAAAACTATTGATGTAATGTATGGTGATTAACATAACATAATAAAATAAAATTAAAAGAAAGAAAGAAAGAAATGATCTCTGAAAGTACAGCCTTAATTGTACACTTTAAAGGGATGCCGTCTACTGTACCTAAATTATACCTCAGCAACATTCATGTAATAATCTACTATATTTCTCTATACTAGCAGTGAGCATTTAGAAAATGAAATTTTTAAAAAAAGGAAATGAAATTCAATAAACAGAGTGGAGATTCATGTCCACCTTCATTAAATGTATGAGAACACATGTAACAAAGATGCCTGAAAACTCTTGCTGAAATAAATTAAAGGATACTAAATAATTAGGAAAAAATATATCACATTCATGGACTAGACCACTCAAATTTGTTGGAACATCAAATCAGCATTATTCTGATTCATACTGGAGAAGGCAATTTGGGGGCAAATTTACAAGCTAATTCTCAAATGTATTTGGAAATCAACATACCTAAATAGCCAAGACAACCTTGAAGAATTAAATTGGAGAAATTTACTAAATTTTAAACCTCACCGTAAAGCTACAGTAATTAAGGTGCTCTTAATGGTGTAAGTAACACAATGTAAATATATCAATGTGAGAGAGTAGAGAGTAATAAAATTTCCTGATACGCATATACATTTTTAAAATTTTTCTTTTAATTTTACTTCTTTTCAATTATTTTCTTTTTAAGTAATCTCTGCATCCCACATGGCGCTCAAACTCAAAAAAAAAAAAAAATAAAAGGTTGTGAGTTTTACCTGAGCACTGATTAGTACAGCTGCATGGGACAGGGAATCTTTACCAGGAGAGAGTGTCATGACAAAGGAAATTTTGATAAAGGGTTATATACCAAAATATATTTTTTACATAAAAAGTGACAAATTTTTATACAAAAGACATTGTAGAAAGTCACTGCATTTCCCGGTCTTAAATTTCTAGTACATGTAGGGCTGTATGGCTTTAATGTTATGGGAACCAGGGAAGTGTCTTCCTTTTTCTTATCTTTTCCAGAATGCTCCTTTTGGGTTCTTTTCTTTCATAAAGCAGATGTCCAATGTGTGCTTGGGGTGAAATAGAGCCCATGCATTGAGGTTTTGTGGATTCATTTTGACCTTGGTAAATGTGAAAGCATCGCTTCCTTGGGAGCCCAGGGGCAGGACCCACAAACATTAAAGGTGGACAATTGCCTTTATCAGTGCTACAGCGACCTCCTAAGTCTCTGGCTCCTAAGATCTAGGGGGGAACCTGTGCTGAAGAAGTGAAGAGGTGCTTCAGGGCACCACTTCCCCTGCCTGCCTGTTTCTCTCTCCTCAACCTCAGCTTCTATGCCACTGAACACCACTGCACACATCTACTGTGGACATCATCCATCATTGACCCATGACCTCGAACTGCCCATGTTTGCTTCCAGGAATACAACCACAGGTCAATGGCATGAGGTCAACTCAAAGAAATCTAGCAAGCCATGGTCCACCTTTTTAAAATTGTTCCAAATTTTTAAAAAATATTTTTCCAGTATAGTTAACATACAGTTCCATGAGTTTCCAGTATATAACATGGTGATTGAACATTTCCATACATTGCCCAGTGCTCATTACCACAAGTACACTTCTTAATCCCCATCACCTCACCCATCCCCCAAGCCCCCCTACCCTCGGCAACCATCAGTTAGTTCTCTATAGTTAAGGGTCTCTTTCCTGGTTTGTCTCTCTCCCTTTTCTATTTCCTTTGCTTACATGTTTTGTTTCTTAAATTCCACATAGGAGTGAGATCATGGGGTATTTATCTTTCTCTCACTGACTTATTTCACTTAGCAGAATACACTCTGGCTCCATCTGTGTCCTTGCAAATGGCAAGATTTCATTCTTTTTTTTGGCTGAATAATATTCCATGGTATAAATAGATAGATAGACAGATAGATAGATAGATATAGATATGTGTGTGTGTGTGTGTGTGTGTGTGTGTGTGTGTGTGTGTACACACACATATATATATATATCTTCTTTATCCATTCATCTTTCGATGGACACTTGGGTTGCTTCCATATCTTGGCTATTGGAAATAATGCTGTAATAAACAAGATACGGGGCATATATCTTTCCAAATTAGTGTTTTCACTAATTTCATTTTCTTTGGGTAAATCCCCAGTAGTAGAATTACTGGGTCACATGATAATTCTATTTTTAATTTTCTGAGGACCATCCATACTGTCTTCCACAGTGGCTGCACCAGTTTGCATTCCCACCAACAGTGCATGAGGGTTCCTTTTTCTCCACATCCACACCAACACTTGTTTCTTGTGTTTTTGATTTTAGCCATTCTGACAGGTGTGAGGTGATAACCTCATAGTGGTTTTGATTTGCATTTCCTCAATGATGAATGATGTTGAGCATCTCTTCACCTGTCTGTTGGCCATCTATATGTCTTTTCTGGAGAAATGTCTATCCATGTCTTCTATTTTTAATTGGATTATTTGGGTTTTTGGGTGTTGAGTTGTATGTGTTTTTTTTTAAGATTTATTTATTTATTTGACAGAGAGACACAGCGAGAGGGGGAACACAAGCAGGGGGAGTGGGAGAGGGAGAAGCAGGCTTCCCGCTGAGCAGGGAGCCCAATGCGGGGCTCAATCCCAGGACCTTGAGATCATGACCCGAACCGAAGGCAGACGCTTAACAACTGAGCCACCCAGGCGCCCCGAGTTCTATATGTTCTTTATTTATTTTGGATACTAACCCCTTATCAGATATGTCATTTACAAATATCTCCTCCAATTCAGTAGATTGTCTTTTTGTTTTGTTGATGTATTCCTTTGCTGTTTAGAAGATTTTATTTTGATGGGTCCCGACAGTTTATTTTTGCTTTTGTCTCCTTTGCCTTAGGTGACAAATCTAACTCTTGCTTTTCTGGGTTGTGCTTCATGGAAACACAGGATGGAGAGAGAGCCACAATGTTTCCCCAAGGTCAGCCTATGCTCTGGTGGAGTTGGTACCTTTGTGGGAGGCAATCAGTTATGTCCTTTCACGGATGCCTTTCCAGTGTTCCACATCAGCTCTCAGTTCTGGGCCCTAAAAGGAAGCTCACCAAGATGAGGCCCTATCCATACCTCCTCTAATGCTGGACCCTAGGGAAAAGCCAGGGGCAGGAGTATAGAAGCTGCATCCATGTGTGAGAACTCATCACCCTCTGAAATTGCCGGTGTTGGTGCTCTTGGCCTCAGATCCTCACCTGCCGACAACAGCCCTCTCGGCACCTGTCACAGGGTACTGTCAGGACCAGTAGAAAGGTGAAAGCATCTGGGAAAATATCAAGCAGTCAATGTGAACAGAGGTGGGGGCCTCCCCCAAGGTACATACATGCGGTGACTCTGTCTGAAGGAGAGTGCTGGCTGGACTCCAGTGCTCCACTTCTCCATGTGCAGCGAGCACCCAGCCACAGAGTCTCAGGCCCCTTCCTAAGGATGGGGGCTGCTTGGACAGTATGCAGTGATAATAAAGTCTTTATTTGTCTGACATTCTGTACTATTCAGAGTGTATCTGCAAGTACTATGCTCAATTGATCCAATTAATCTTCATGGTCCCAATTGTAGATAGACAGGTATTAGTATGTTCACCTAAGCAAACAAAATGAATGGTTGCTTTGCAAAAGAAGAAATACAGGTAACTAACAGATTCAAACTAAAACAAGATACTATTTTTCATCTGTCATATTGACAAGAATTATTTCAAAAGTTAATGTTTGTTTGGCATTTTGTAAAGCTCACTGAGTCACTATTAAGTACCAGGCAGTAGGAGAGACAGAAAGGACATACAGACCTGGATTAGTCCATCTGAGTCCTTGCCCTCAAGAGGCTTTGATCTAGAGCAGAGCTTCTCGACCTCTGCACAACTGACGTTAGAGTTGGGCTACCCTTTGTTTGCGGGAGAGGTTCCTGTGCTTGAAGGATGCTCAGCAGCATCCCAGCCTCTTCATACTAGATTCCAGTAGTACCCCATCCCCAGTTGAGATAACCAAAAATGTCTCCAGACATTGCAAAATGTCTCCTGGGCAGCAAAATTGCCCCCAGTTGAAAACCACTTGTCCAGGTTAACAAGAAAACTGGGAAATTGTGTTTATGAACTCGTGGTGAGAGTAGTATTTTAATTGGAGGGCAATGTGACAATGTGTCTTGAACTTCCTCAGACACCTTGCTCCAGCAATTTCACTTCTGCTAGGCCAGGGAAACAGCAAGAGAGCTTAGTGTAGCTTGGCTGTGAATGAAGAAAGCAAGCCTTGCTAGAAATTCTAACCCAAGTCTACACCCACCGGGATGTACACAAACTCAACACAGAAAACAGGTGAAATGTACCCATTACCAGATGCAACATAGTAAAATGAATATTGCCCAAGAAAAAGAGAAAAGTGTAATAGCAGCCGAGGAGCAAGTGATTCTCTACAAAGAAACAATAATCAGAGCAGAGAGCAACTTCTCCTCAGCCATAATAAAAGCCCACGGGAATGGAACGATATCTTTACGGACTTATGAGGAAAGAAAATCTAAAATTCTACATTACAATAAACTATTGTTCAAAAGTAAAGACAAAATTAAAACATTCTCAGACAAATAAAGATTGAAAGAAATGTTACCACTCACAGCATTAAAGACTTTTGGAAAGAAGCTGTTGACCAATAAGAAATGAGTAGCAAAGGCAGAGAATCAAGAGGCAGGGATCAAAATACCAGTAAACATATGGAGAACTAGTTCTTGTAATAAAAATAACCAGGATTACTAATTTAGGGAGGTTTAAAGATAAGGCCAAAGTAAAATACTGAAAACAGCATGTTAGAAAATAGAGTAAGTGGTCAAACTGCAAGGTTTCAATGTCTTCACGCTGTTGGGGGCGGGGGGGGGGTAGCAGGCACAGTCCTGAGGTCCAGAGTTCACTAAAGCAAGTGTGCACGTCAAAGCTTACGGTCGGCCATGAAAAGAACTGCACTTGAATGGGGGACTTCCATACCAGCAGCAAAAGTAAAGGGAATAAAGGAACTTTGATCAGTTACTCAGTCTGTGCTAGGAGACTGAAAAGAAGGGAAAAAAATGTCAAAGAAAACTGCAATAAATAGAGAGTACAAAATACTGTTGTTGGAACTAGGTCTGAATTCATCAGTCATCACAGTAAATGTAAACGGATAAAATACTACAGTTAAAAGACAGATTTTGAGATAGGATTCATCCACCCATATGCTGCTTAAAGGAGCTGAAATAACATCAGAAAAGATGGATGTGAAAAGATGGGAAGAAGAAAAATGTCAGAAACGTGGCTGAGCAAGACAAAGGCCCAGTGGTCAACCTGAGACTAGGCCGAAAAAGAACCCCGCTGATAACCAGGTATTGTTGGCAAAGCCACATTTGGCCTGGCCTGGAAGGAAGTCCCCAACATGCTCCAAAACTGGAGATCACCTCTGAGAAGCCAAAGCTTTAAAATTCCTTGGCGAAGGTGAACTTCAGGAACGGTCTGAAAGGGTCAACCACGCTGGCCTCAGAGCACAGCCTCAGTGTCTACACCAGAAACACGCAGCTGCTGGGGTAGATACACAGGAAGGTTTACTAAACTGAACATCTTCAAAATCAAGAACTTATTACGCAAACAGAAATGCCCAGGAAATGTTCTCATGGGAGCCGTGTGGTGTGTCTGGGAGAAAAGGTCCTGTGGTCGCATGTTAGTCTTAGGGTCCTCGTGAAGCTTAATAAGCTGTTCCTGAAATCCACATGGATAAATAAATGAGAAAACTGGCCCTGACAATTTTGGAGAAGAATGTAAAGGAGGTACTGAACTCTGTCCTCATCAGTTAAGACCACACTAACTTAAGACACATTATTGTCCTAAGGATAGAAAAGTAGACCTTGGAACAGGAGAGCACAGAGACGACCATCTGGGAAGCTGCTATGGGACAGAAGTAGTGTTACTATCTCAGGGTGAAAAGATGGATTGGTCAATTACTGGTGCAGGGACAGCAAGCCAGCCATACGGATGTCCATCCTGCACCAGAACTAAATTCCACATGGAGTTAACACGTGAATGTTAAAAGGAAAAGCAAAATTTCTGGGACAACAATGATCACCTCATGTTTCCTGGGTGATTTTCAGGCACTGGGCACTCTTTCAAGGAGATTACACTAAATCTGAAAAACAATGAAGCCAACACTATTATCCCCATTTTATAAAGGAGAAAGTGGGGTCCAGAGAGAGGTCTCACCCAAGTCACAGAGTCGCTAGGTACTGTGGCCTACCAGCACAGTGCTCTATATAATACAGGGGACTCTACAGAGCGGGAGCAGGTATGCACTTCATAAACAAGACACCCAAAGCACAAGCCATAAGAGAAAAGATGGGAAAGTGGGACTAGGTTAACTTCAAAATCTTTGACATAAGACACCATAAGCCACATGAAAGACAAGCTGTAGTCTAAAAAAAAAAGTCTTTGGAATGCAACACAGTGAACAAAAAATAGCATCTAGACTACAAAAAGAACTAAAACTTGGGCACCTGGGTGGCTCAGTCGATTGGGCATCTGCCTTCAGCTTGGGTCATGATCCTGGGGTCCTGGGATCGAGTCCCATGTTGGGCTCCCTGCTCTGCGGGGAGCCTGCTTCTCCCTCTCCTCCCCACTTTTGCTCTCTCTCAGTATCTCTGTCTCTCTCTCTCTCAAATAAATAAAATCTAAAAAACATTAGAACTAAAAATTAATGAGAAAAATGCACCCAGGCCAATAGGAACACCAGCAGGTGACAGAGGGGAAGCGGGAGAACTATGCTCACATTTCTGAGCAACATGGAAAATGCAAATGAAGTAATAAGATATAACTTCCCCACAGTCAGGTCAGCAAAATGTGTACTTCGACAGTACCTTGCCGGAAAAGTCGTGAGCCGAGGGCAGTCTGACACCATGCCAGGGGAATATGGGGATGTGAACAGGAGCAACGCTTTGGCAGGACAGAGAGGCCCCAGCAGCTGTGCATCCTGGGGGAGCCGCTGGGAGCTCGCCCACCCCGCCTCTCACCATCTCCGCTAGACAGTTTCTGCACAGTCTGCCATCAAAAAGCCTTCTCTCTCTCCCCACATCGGTAGGCATCAGTCAGTCCATCGGAGCCCCACAGAAACTCCCACACAGAACATAATGAGCCATTAAACACGACTTTGAAGACAAATGTTTAACCACGGGGGAAAACATTCACAGTACATTGTTTAAGAAGGGTTCAAAACATTATGTTCAATAAGATCCACATTTTAAGGAAAAATACAGGAAAGAGAAAATATGCAAAAACTATACACTAAATATTCACTGTGTTTATTTCTAACTAGTTTTATATGTACCCTTCTCCTAGTTGTATATCTTATTTCAAAAATTTAAATCTTCATTATTAACAGTGTAACTTTTGTGATTAAAAACAGTTTGTAAAACAGTGAATCATGGAACACTACATCAAAAGCTAATGATGTAATGTATGGTGATTAACATAACAATAAAAAATTTTAAAAAGTTTTAAAATCAATGTTTCCAATACTCTTCTGCTCTACATATTTATTTATATGTTATGAATACCCATATATTTTTATATGCACACAAATATGTGAATATATACTATATTATTAAATACTTTTGTTTCTCCTATTCTGGGCTCTGTGCTCAGTGCTTTACCTGCACAACCTCAAGGCCCACTCCCTAACACCAAGGAGCATCTCAGAACTTGCCAGAAGCAGCAGCCAGGTCTGGCTGACTCCAACACTTTTCTCGGCCATGCTTGACCAAAAACCCAGATGAAACCTCCAAACCTAAGTCTCTGGGTTGGTCAAGGTGGAGACAGAAACAGGTCTCCTGGCGGCAACGCTGCCATGTCCCACTTCTGCACACAGGGTCTCCTCGTGTGCCGACAGCTGTGACCTCAGGTGTGCAATGGACAACGAATAGGATTCATCTCATTGTGGAAGAGTTCCCAGTCTTCCAGAGCATCAGAGAGCACATCAAGGGGAGAAGTCTCCCTAGACAACTAGCAAGACTCACACACTCTCACAGAGACTGAGACATAACTGAGCATGAGCTACATGTCTGACAGATGTACATCACCTCCCAAAAGAAGATGGTCTGAGATTCAGTCCTGGCTGCGCCTCTGTCTTAGTCTCCTGAGGCTGTTGCAACAAAGGACCATAGACAGGGTGGTATGAAACAATAGAATTGTATTCTCTCCCAGTTCTGGAGGCTGGAAGTCTGAAATCAAGATGTCAACAGGGATGCAGACTCCAAGGGAGAATGTCTTCTTGCTCTCCCCCAGCTTCTGGTGGCTCCAGGCCCCCGGGCTGGTGGCTGCATCACTCCCATCCTGTCTCCACCTGCATGTGGCCCTCATCTCTGTGTGTCTCTCTGCCTTCTCTTCTGTCATTACGACAGGGGTCACTGGATTCAGGGCCCACCTGGATAGTTCAGGATGATCTCATCTCAAGACCCTTAACTCAATGACATCTGCAAAAACCCACCTAAGGTCACATTCCCAGGTTCCTGGTGGCCATACCTTCCGGAGGATCACCACTTAACTCATTATAGCTTCTTTCTAGTATTTAGTGACAGAAGCAAGGTATTGAACCCCTCTTAGCACTGATTCTTTATCTAGAAAATTAGGATATTAATTCCTGGGTGATTCTGAAAGTCTGTTCAGGTTACGTGTATGTATATATACACAAATATATAAAAGGTGCTTAACAGAGTGCCTAGCACATAGTCAGTCTAAACTAAATGTCACTTACTAGAGTCACCATCATGATCATGTTCTTCATCCCCAGTTCAGCAATGCTAGCTTCCTCCCGAATCAGCAGAGACAAGCCTTGGAGCTCAAAGAGGATGAGTAATTCACCCAAGGTTCCTACTGAACAATGTGGAGTCTGACACCAACCTCTTGCAGTCCACAGCTGTCAAAGGTCCATTCCAGGACCAAACTGCCTCTAGTTCACAGTGGTGAGGCAGCAAAGCAGGTGCAGGGGGGCGGGGGGGGCGGGGGAGTGGCCAATGGACAAAGAAGGCCATGCCAGCATTGAACGGGTAAATCTCCACGTGCAGCCCAGGGCCTGGCTGGCCTCAGGTCTGGGGCTCCTTCCAGTCAGGGGTGATACAGCAGTGCTTTGGAGATTCACATCAGCCCAGAACAGCAGGTGACGGCACACCCAGGATGCTCCGGAGAACAGACACAGGCAACAGACAGAGGCCACACAAGCCTGGCTCCAAGGCCGGGCTCAGAGGCCACTGCCCTTTCCCAGCTGCTTCATCCGGGTACTGCTCCTCATTACAAAGTGGCTAGCTTGCGGAGGGGCATGGAGCGAGCTCTCACAATCCGTCCCTACATGGGACCTCTTGGTGGTCCATGTGCTTCCAGCTCCCAGTCCCCTGTGACAGCGAGGAAGTGGAGTTTTGGGGCCACTCCCTTGACCCTCAGCTGGGTCCAGACCAACGTTCCAGGCCCACGGAGTGAGTACTTCCAGTCACACTCACGACCACACAGGTGTCTCCCACACACAGACCCAGACAATGCCACCTCTACAAACCCCCAGTCCTTGGATACACGTGGGATCTGACCTAGAAACGTCCCCACTCTAATGCAAGGACATGCCCGCAGATCCTGGCCGGTAGACCTCACCTCCCCAAACCACCGCACCTGCCTCCTCCCTAGCCAGCCTGGTGAGCCCCCTAACCGGGAGGACATCTGGAGATCTGAGACCACTGAGCACATTTCCCTGCTTCCTCCAGCTCCTTTCCTCCTTCTTATTTGGGACTCAAACACAGAATAATGAAAGATAACAGAACTTGTGACACCAAATGGCCAGAGTGCCACTTGTCTTTTTGATGATGGAACAAGGGAAGTGAAAGGTAGTGATCACATACGACTGGATCGTCTGTGGTCCATCCTCAGCCGCTGCCCCGGGGGGCGACCTTTCCCCAGGCATTCGATGGTGCAGACCGCGATGGCAATGCTGACAGGCCAGGGGGGTACAGCCTCCGCCACCCGGCGATGCCCTTCACTGTAGCTTTCTGAGCTGTGGTGAGCGGGACGGCTGCACAGAGGACTGGGATGAGGAGTTGGGGACACGACCCTAAAGCGCTCTGCAGTGTTTGGCACAAAACAAACGCTCAGCCATGACGTACTGCTGTCATTGTCAGAAGCAGAATTTTCTAAGCTCTGTGTGCAGCCACCACATCAGGTCATGGTCATGCGATTCCATGGGGTCATTTCCAGTAGAGCTCAAACATCCCATGGCAACCAAACATTCTCCAGCTCTCAGCTTAAGTCAGCAAGTGTATACCGGGGGCCCACGACATGCCCAGCACCACACTAACGAGGGTCAGGAATGAAGGGGCCCAACCTCACTGAGAAGGCAGATGAACTCACAGGCAGGCAGCAGCAGGGTGGACAGATGTGGGCTCAGTCCCAGGGCACCTCTCGCCAGCGTGACGGCCTCGGCCAATTTCTGAAAGCTCTCTGGACCTCAGTCTCCTCGTCTGGCAATGGAGCGTGATGACAACTTGTCTTGTGAGGGAGGGCCCAACGAAGCAGCGCTTTCAGTGCTCTTAAAACAGTGTTTTCACAGAGTAAGCACTTCCTAAATGCTGGCGATTACCCACAGGCAGAGCACAAAGGGAGACGAGGAGAAGCAGGGAGGAGACGGGGTGGGGGAGACATCAGGGGTGGCTTTGGTCAAGGCAAGGTCTGCAGAGAAGGCAGGAGTGAGGAGTGGCCACTTCACTTCCCAAACGCCCTAGGAAGGTGGGAAGGGCACAGTGCATCTGGGCACCGCCAGTACCCCATGACTAATGAAGCCTCAGAATATACCGGAGGCTATAATGGACGGGGGTTGGGGGGGCAGAGCAGACCTCAAACCCAAGCTGCGATGTTCCATCTAGTTTCAGGAAAAAGGAACTCCTGGTTGTGCTCCCTCTGGGATTCTCCGGGTACAAGAGTCTCTGGATGAAACACCTGTTCCTGTTCTGGAGCCTGTTTTTCCAGAAGAAAACTGCACTGAGTCTGTTGGGACTGGTGGTTTATCTTCTCTAGTAATGATGCAAATTTGAGCACTGCTTCTGCATTTACAAAAACTGTATATGACCTGAGAACAAATTCACCTCCAATCCCAGCCCCACTGGGGAAAAGCAGCTGGGAGACCATGGGCGCGTGCACCGTGACGCTGGTAAGCGACAGGATGGGGCCTCTCATGACCCCATGAGTCCAGATCCCACCGTGTCAGTGATACAGGCTGGCAAGGCCGACTCTCTCAGATTCAGTAACACTTGTATCAATGACAGATGCAGCAGTAATTTCTATAAGCCTCTGTCTTCTGAGCCATAAGATGTGGATGATAGCGGGTACCTACCTCATGGGGTTGTATCAGGTATTAAGCACAGATGAGACAGCTAGCACATTGCCTCGCACACAGTGGGGAACCAACAAGTACTAGTTGCTATAGTAATAACAGTGCTTTCTTATGACTGCTGTATTTGTACTTCTAATGCATACACTTCCTTTCCATCACCCTCATCTGGGCTGCCATCACTGCCAGCCTCTCAGACATTCTCCAAATGGTCCCTTTACCTCCACGCCAGTCCCTCCAGTATAGTCTTGACATTGCAGAAAGAGGAACAAACCTAAAACACTTGCCACATTATGCTCCCTCCCTTGTTTCAAACCCTGCAATGATCCCCCACTGCCCTTCCCAAGCCCCTCCTGCCCACTTCACAGCCCCGCATGACCTGGTCCTCATACATACTTCTCCCAGACACGTTCAGTCAATTTCCTTCACTTCCTGGAAAACAGTGGGCTCAGCCCTGCCTCAGGGCCTTTGCACAGGTTGTCTCCTCTGCTTGGCATTGCTCCTGTGTACGAATGGTTTTCTCCTGCTCGCCCTTTTGGCTTTCTCAAAGACAACATTCTCCATAACCACCACCGGTGAAGCATCCTGCCTCAGACACCCTCACTCACCACACTAAACAGTAAGACGATTGTTTGTTTAGTCATGTGCTTTATACTGCCATTAACTCCAGTCTTGGGTACATACCCAACAGAAATAATTACACACATTCGCCAAAAGACACGGATAAAATGTTCACAGCGCAACTTATGATCCCCAAGCTGGAGGCTGCCCAAAAGCCCCCGGCCAATGGAATCAATCAATAAGTTGCTGTGTTTTCAGGTGACGGAATGCTAGCTGATGAAAACAAACAAGCTAGACGTACACACGATAACACAAGTGAACTTGACACAAGTACCGTAGAGGGAAAGGAGCCAGGTGGAAAAACAACATATTCTTCTTTATGAGCCCGTGTTATGAAGATCAACAAAGCAGGCAAAACCAATCTGTGATGTTTGAAGTCAGGACAGTGGTGAATTTGGGGTGTGGAGGGGTGCTGCTCCTGTTCCAAACCTGCTGCTTGATTGGGGTGCTAGTTACATTCACAGGGGTTGTTTGCCCCGTGAAAATTCACCACGCTGTGAACCTCCAATGTGTGCACTTCTGTCTGTGTGTCACTCCTCAGTGAAAACGTAGACATCACAAAGCTGGGTAAGGACATGTTCCGTCTGTGGCCTCTTTCAGAAGGAACACAGGATGGCTTCTCAGGTGGAGACGAAGGGGCCCTGGAAATAAGTAGGAGCTGCAGGACATGGAGGGCATGACAGACCCTGAACTCCCTCCTCTACACCTATCACCACGCCATCTCGACTGCAAGGTCAGCGGCAGGGCCAACACTGCCCTCTGGCTCCAGGGACATCGGCAGATGCCTGGAGTCACAACCGGGGGTTGCTACTGGCCAGTGGGTAGAGGCCAGGGACGCGGCTCCCCAACACACAAGGAACCATGCTACCCCTGCTCCGCTGACAGAAAACTGACAGGACGCTGGTGCCCAAGGCCCTGTGGCTGATGAGCAGCCAGGTTTCCTGACTTCTGGCCTATTGCTGGGCCCGTAGTCTCGACCCAATTTTCCGAGTCCGGCTGTCTAAATCATGAGCTTTAAGATGCCCCATCCCACCCTTCCCTGGAGATCATCATGTAAACTAAGAAGATTCTGCCCAGTTCAAGAAATCAGACAGTGAGAGCATTTTTAGGAGCAAAGAAATGCCCTGTTTTCCTTGTTACTGCTTTAGTTCTACAGAGAACTTAGGAGGAAAGTATGATCAGCCACAAAACATCACAAGAAGCTTGTGGTGTTAATGCACTGTGCCAGGTTGACTCTGGCTGAATAAAATGCTCAAGAAGTGGACTATTTCGCAGGAGGTAGAGACAGGTCACGAGTCATTTTCCTTCATCATCTGGTCATGTTTTCCAGGGGCAGGAATGGAGAAATACCTTTCTCTCTGAAGCTATTCATCTTCTTTCACCGAGAAGATCACGTTTTGTAGCTGTAAAGCCTACACACACCATTACAAAACTTCAGCAAGGAGCTTTCTGGAAATAATCATGGTATTGATTAATCTGTACATTCAAAAAGAATGGAGCCTCCAGTATGGAATACTTTTATCCAAACAGTCATTGCAGATGGAGTCATACACCAGCTAGACATGTCTTGGATTATAATGAGGTTCCAACCTGTTGTTTTCCCCAGAACTCTGCCTTCTCAGCTCAAAAGGCTGACACATAAATGCATGCACAATCCTGTCACTATTAAAATGCACCAAGCCCAAACTATTGGCTGAGCCCCTCATCTCTGCCCAAACTATTGGCTTAGTCCCTCATCTCTGCTAGGCAGTGTGCTAGGCACGGAGGGTTCTCCCCACCATGGGAGACCAAGAAGTGTTAGGTAGGTACCCAGCCTCCCTGCCCTTAGAAGGAAGGAAGACACCACCTCACGGCCGGTTACCTAAGAACACAATAAGAAATTGTCACAGGGCAGCCATGTGCAAGCAATTCCCAAAGACCAAGTTCCTCTATCGTCGATCTTTGTCGTTTTACAGACTCTCCGCATCCATCACCTACTGCTCCCTCCTTTATAACAGCAACTTAGCTTCCTCGGGGGACTTGTCTCTCTCCTGATGTGCTCATCTTTGTAAACCAAAGTGATGGTTTGCAAACCAAACATGATCCGAATGAGACCAGACAGACTCTCTCCTGGTCGTGGGAAATGGGGCAGTGTAGCTAAAGAACAGCTAGAACTTAGTTATTTGTTCAACAAATATTCACTGTACTCACTGACACCTGCTCCATGCCAGACCCATTCCAGGGGCTGAGGGTGCACAGGGGGGAAGGGGCCAGGCGGGTGCCCTTGCCACTTCCAAGTGGGCGGCAGGGAACAAACAGAAGGACACACCATGTCTCCTCAGGTAGCAGTCGGCTTATGACAACAAAGCAGCAGCAGATGTAAGAAGGGGCAGGGACTGAGGGGGCGCCATGCGGGAGCCCCAGGGTGGACCCCCCCCAGGCCCCGCATGCACAGGGGGCACTGGAGTGGGGCCTGATCTTCCTTCCTCCTTTGCATTTCCTGTTGAGACTCAGGGGTGGGTTCAACCCCCTAGGTCAGGGGTAGCAAACCTTTGTCAGTAAAGGGTCAGATGATTAGCTGTTTCCAGCTTCGCAGGGTGTGCCCCTGTCAGAACTCTGCCCTCGTGAAGGCAGCTACTGGCCACACATGGACAAATGGGGGCGGCTCTCTTCCAGTGTATTTACAACACAGACAGCTGGCCGTCGGTCCGGAACCCCTGCCCTGGACCGTCGCATCTGTGCTGAGTCTGTCCTTCCCCAGGTCAGTCCTCCAACGGTGGCTCGATTAATTCAGTGTAGTCCCTGCTATTCTTCAAATAAACTATCTTCCTGCCTAACCTGGCAAAGCAGCTTTCTCTTGTTTGCCACCAAGTGAACCTAATGGATCTAGAAGGTGCTTCTCAGATGAAGAAGGGCAGCATCACCCCTGAGTTATTTTACAAACAGCCTAAGTCATGAAGGATGGGTGGTGTCTTCAAGTCCCCACCGCCACACTTTAGAGGTTGAGAGGAAAACACCTGCCTGAGGCCACTCAGCAAATCCAAAATAACCAGGGCGAGGACCCAAATCTACTGCTTCCCTAATTCAGTGCCCACATCTTAGGCCCCTATCTGCTAGAAATAGCAGAAAACCTACTCAACTTCAGTAAAGGCTAATTTTACCTGCGCGACAAGAAGTCTACAAAAGTGACTGCTGACATCATTCCACAGGTCTAAGGATATCAGGGCTGGGGTCTCTGCAATTTCCTTTGCCTTCCTTCATGAGTACAAAATGGCTGCCACAACTCCAGCCATCATGTAGATGGTCAAGGCCAGAAAGAAAAGGAAAGGGAAGTATCTAAATAAGTCCTTTCTCTCCCAAAAGCCAAAGTTTTGCAGCAATTGCCCAAAACACTTGTGTTTCTTATATATGGCCACTTCTAAATGCTTAGGATTCTGAGAAAGTGGACATTCACTTTTCAGCCTCTGAGGCAGACAGAGAAGGGAGAAGGGGCTTGGGAATGATGTCAGGTTTGTTAAAGCAGCAGCCTCAGTTTCCTTTCTACAAACACAAGAATGCAAACTGCTACCTGCAAGAGCAGCTGCTGATTCCAAACCACTATCCGGCAACCCTTACCCCTAAAGCAGGGGCTCCAGAGGCCAGTGGGTCATACACTCCACTTAGGGAAGGAACTTTGTAAAAAAACACATTCCCAGATTCCACTTGAAAACGATAGGGTCAGAATTCTGGAAACAGGATCCAGGAAACTGTATTTAGATGAGCTCTTCAGTTATAATGTAAAGTCGTTAAAGCCGCCCCTCCAACCCAATCCCAGTCCCCTATTCCTGTGGGCTCCTTTGTGACAGTTCCATGTGGATCCTTCCGGAAACAGTGTGAACATGTATGAACAAGCATGTACCTGTATCTGGCCACTATTCTGCACAAGTAGAAACCCCTACACACTCAACGGCACTTTGCTTCCTCATCCAGTTACACATTCCAGAAATCGCGCCATGTTAGCATACAGAGATCTACTTCCACCACGGCTGCAGAGTGGACGATCAGTACCTTGTCCCAGTTCCCCAGGTAACTGAGGATCAGCCGGCTGTGGGAATGATGGGCTGCCAGGCACTAGTGACACCGTAGCCTATCAGTAAGGACAGCTGTCTGGATACGGGTCAGCCACTGAGCCAGCACCAGCCACGGATTCACGCACATGACCATCTCCTTAAGCCCCGAAGGTAGGAGCGTGATCCAATCCCATTTTACAGATGAGGATGTTGTGGCACAGAGAGATTAAGTCACGTACCCAATGTCGCACAGACAGGCTTCACCTGTGGTCTGGACTCAAAATCACACTTCACTTTGGTCAGCATGGTATGCAGCCCCACCCAGCAGCCCCGCAGCATGGCAAATTCTCCTGAGCACTTGAAGCAAGATCAGGGTCTGGTCACCCAGGATCCTCCCCACCCATCATAATCCGAGCTCTTTCCTTCTCTCCCACATCACCTACCCACCCACGGCAACTTCCCCCAGACAGTCTCCCCTTAGCAGCTACAAAATCTACTGACCAGGATCCAGCTATTGGTACTTGGTCTTTGCTACGTGAAAAATCGGTAGAAGCTTTTGCCTGGATGCCTGGTATGCATATTCATCCAACACCTCAGAAACAGAGATCCTTCAACACAGACTAGAAAGAACCACTTGTTTTCCTTTCTAGCTGTGACCTTCTGAGGGGTGGGGATGATGTGGTATTCACCTCCTTGTATACCCCAGGGTCCGGCCCACGGCCGGTGCTCAATAAATGTATGTGATACTGATTTACTTCCTGGAGAAGACAGTATTCCCCCAAATGCCCTCAAAATCACACCTGCAGTGATAGAGTTAAATTTGTCATCTGATTCTGAAACTACATGTGGTCTATTCTGCATCATGCCAGACACAGATGAAAAGCATATAGTCCTTGTTTTCAAAAAACTTTCTCCCCTATGATGAGGACAGATGTGCACAGCATTAAGTGTGTGTTAAGGCAGAATGGGGAAAATCCTGGAGCAAACACTTAGAGGGGTTGTGAGGAGGTGTGAGAGCACAGATAGGAGTAACTGCCCAGGGCTGAGGCCACTTCCTGAGCGCCTGTCCCCCTTGGACTCTGAGACCTGTGCACCTGACCCCCAACCAAAGAAAGCTGACTGGTAACGACTTGCCGAATGAATGAATGACAGTGACCTCCACGTGGTTGCCAAAACCATTCTACATGCTGCATTTCAGAAAGAAGACAGAGCAGTTCCATCAACCTGAGCCTCAGTCTGCATCCATAAAATGGGGAGAGTAATAGGCCTCCCTGGTGGAGCCGTCCTGAGGATTAAATGGGCTAATCCATAGAAAGTGTGCGACAAAAGGGGTGAAAACAGTGAGTGCCCAGTCTGGATTAGCTGTGCCTGCATCGCCTCCTTCACTCTGTGCATGAGCAAGCTCCACCTGTTTAGGGGTGCCTGGTGCTCATGCCCATGTCACCTGGGGTCCAGCCCACTCCCGTTCCCACAGCACCACACCCCCGGAACCCTGAGACCAGGACAAGGCATCAGTGCTCGTCGCCCAAGACACTGTGTCACAGAAGAACAGAAGCCACCATCACAGGGTGGGCACACAGCAGGTGCTTGCTTATCGCAGATGAGCTGAAGCCAAGGGAAGGGCAGAACCTACCTGGAAGTTCACTTCTCCTTAGTCAAATTCCTGCTCTCCTTTTATTTTAATTTCTTTCCCCTTAGTCTTTCCTAAGAGTTGAGCCGGGTAAAAGATGCAATTATACAATGAGGTATGAACTCTGTGTAACTGTGCCAACCTGTGCTGATTTTAAAGGAGATATAAATGACATAGATTTCTAAAATTCAACACTCATTTTGAAAATTGATTATGTGCCAGGTACTGGGGATATGCAATTTCTAAAACCTCCTCTGCTCTCTGAGACTCACAGAAACTACAGGGAGGGGTGGGGGACAGTTATAAGACAGGAAGGGAGGGCCAAGAGATAGATATACAAAGGCTTATGGCAGCAACCGGGATAAAACATTTAGTGGGGTCAGTTGAAGTCTCAAAGGAGTGACTTTGCAGAACAGAGTCTTGAAGGGCAAGTAAGAGTTTGCAAGGCGATCCAATAAGGGAAGAGCAGCCCACGAAATGAAAGGAACATTTGCAAAACTCACACAACAGCACACAGGACATTCAAGTGACCACAAGTAGTCCGAGAGAGACAAGGATAGACTGGCCCACCCCCACTCGCCATGTCTGTGTCCCTGGCAGGCATTACCAGTCAACCATGGCCTGGCTCCAGGGAGCTCTGACCCAGCTTGGGATTCCTCCTCTGGGGGCTCCAGCAGCCTACCCAACAAGAGCCGGAACAAGGACAGGAAGGCTACATTGGAGAGTTGGGGCAAAGGGGACATCACTGCTGCTTCTTAGAGGAGCATTTAGCTTGTCAGTGCTTTGGAAAATCTGGCCAATGGAGAGACTGGGTTAGAGCAAGCAGCAGAGGGGAAAGTAGGGCAGAGGAAGGACAGGGAAGGCAGACAGAGAGCAGCTCCTATGAGCGAGATCGCCCCAGGAGCCGCCAGACACTGCAGGGATGGAGGCTGAGGCCGGGGAACACTTTGGAGGCAGAAGGGGAAGGATCTGGTGTGACTGAAGGTGGAGATTCAGAAGTCGGGAAAGGCCTTACCTGGGACTGGGAACTTGGAGCAGGAGAACACGAGAACCTGCCTGGGTGCCAGGCTTAAGGGCAGAGCAGCACGGCCAAGGCTGGGAGCCTGGGCACCTCGGGGTCTGGCGGCTGGGATGGGAGTCCTGTCCGGAGTCGGGGCACCTGGGTTCCAACTCGGGCCTGGCTGTGAACCCTTGTCAAGGCTGCCTGACTCCTCAGCACTGAGCTCGGACTCCAGCCAATGCTGGAGCAGTAAATAAGGAAACTGTGGGAAGCTGGGAGGGATGCCCCATGCCACATGGCCCAGGAGCAGTGAGGGCTAGTGTGGCATCACCCTACCCTTTCATTCCTCCGGCCTTGTCACCAGGCTGCCTCCAGGATCTTGGCCAGGATCACCTGGCTACACCCCCTTCCTTCCTGCTTTGCTGACCTCCTGCCTCCCAGACCTGGAGTTTGCTGTCCTTGGTCTTGAAATCTAGGCTCCTAAAACACTTCTTTACTCCTGACCTCTGGCCAAACTCAGACATGACCTCAAGCTGTCCACTCCCGGACACCAGCCCAGGGTCCTCAGATGGGGCCAACCCTGCCTCCTGCACCTCACATTCTAGGTGATACTCTGAGATCAGTCCACCTTTGCCATCTATGACCTTGGGCTGAAAGGGGGTCTGAAATGAGACACAGTACCACCCTGGACACACACACACAGGGCCTGCTCAGCACCTTGCAGCCACTGTCAGTTCTGGGAACACCCACCCTTTAAAATCCCTCTGATTTTCTGACAGGTTTAGTATCAAGCAGAAGTATCAAGCATCACGTTTTCAAGGTATTGAGAGTGCTTCCTCTGCTTATGTAAGACTATAGTAACAACCAAGAAGCTCCCTTCCAGTAGAATAAGCATTTACACAAAGAAACAAATTAACTTTTAATAATGCCGACAAAGCAAAGCTCTGGCTGATGTACACTGGACCACCAATCAACCGCACATCTGTACTTGTAGACCAGGGGAGCCTCCGTAGGAAGAAGTTGAGACAGCCCACTTAGAGATCCCCAAAGGATGGCAACCAGACAGGGGCTTGCTCTCCGTCTGGGTTTCATTACCCCTGTGTGACCATTAAGGTTGCTGCATCCCCGAACCCTCTGTGCTGAGAGGAACGTGTGAGTGCACTTCACCTCTAAAAGGATGCATGAAATAAAAATCTCTGAAGGCAGAGCGTCATCTGCTGATCCCTCCCTGCCGGTGTTCGCTCCCCTTCCAGAGGAAGTCCCAGCTTACCAGTGCTCTGAAGACGGAACCTGCTACAGGGCCTAGTGCTTTGCTTTGAGCTGAAAGGGAGGGCAATCTGGGCCATAGCGGGTCTGCTGTGCCTTGTCTGTGCCTTGTGCTGATCGCCTTTGCTCTGGGTTGGCCACTCCCACCAAGCATGTTGGAGCCGTCCCCAGCTCAGGAGCCTGACTGTGCAAACCTACCCACTTTACTCCCCAACGCCACCCCAGTTTCTGCCTGGGGAGAGAGGCACTCTGATTCACTACCAACCGGGATCTGTCACCCCGCACACTGGAGGAGACACAGCCAAAAGGCCAGGAGTGACCCTCCCTCCCTTGCCCAACAGACTGAATACCCCTCACTCCCATCATCACTGGGCTTTAGCCCTGGAGATTAAGCACCAATGTGCACAGGACCATAGGGGCCAATGCCATCTGAAATGCTCATTAATTCTGCAAAATCATCATATAGTTCTCCATTTGTTCTTTTTGGATCAAGAGCGATCCCGCCCCCTTTCCCCCCCCCTCTTTTTTTTGGAAGGAAGAGATGGGAAAAAAAAAAACTAAAAGTTGAAACCTAAATTATTTCTTCTCTCCTGAAATACACTGACTGGATGCACATTGTTGGAAATTCTCAAAGACTTATTTTCAAAGGATGAAATTCTAAAGATTTCAAAAAAGATGGTCAAATAGAATCTTTGCTTTTTTCTTCTGAAGAATAGTGGATCACAAAGTTATCTGAGTTTTACAGTCTGGAAGGTAAGGCAACGTAGATCTGGGCTGTCTCGTCATAAACATTAAAAACGCCGCAGTCCGCTTCTGCGAGCAGTTTAATTTCTTTTTGTTCTATAATTAGGATGCTTCCCTGTGGGCACGAGTGGCAAGAGCACCAGAAGGCAGCCCCACCTGCAGGACAAACATCACAGCCCTGGTCAGCTTCAGTAGCAGCACCCCTCCCCTCCCACCTCCCTGCCCCAAGGGCAAATGCAGGGCTCCCTCACCTACAGGACAAATGGTGAGGAGGGTGCTGGGCGGAGGGCACCAAGGTCCATTAGAGTCAGCTGCCCACTCCCTGTGGTCCAGCAAATACTCTGACTTGGACTCAAAGTCCAAGGGATATCCGCGGCAATACTCCTTTCATAGTGAAATATAAAGGCAATCTAAACACTTGCTAAGGGGACTGTTCAAATAAACTAGGGCCCTCCAATGCACAGAAGCCAAGCAATCTTTACAAAGAACAAGGGAATTTTGTAGGTAAAGCAGGACAGATTTCCACAGCAAAATGTCAAGTTACGGAAACAATTTTGCCAATATTATGTGGAACGCAGCCTTTTTGTAAAGCTACATGTTCATGAACATAACACCTATGAGTGAACTGTTGGCGCATACACAGGAAGTATGTGGAAGAATATTCCCTTTCTAGTGACTGTGTCCTAGAAGAAGGGGACAATGAAGACATTTCACTTTCCCACTTGACATGTTTCTATCATTATCTGACTGTGTTGCAAACATAGGCTCATTTTGGATTTATTCTACGTGTTGCTCGAGGACATACCCAGGCGATCCTCTGAGTATCTCTGGAAGGCAAACCTTCATCCTTGCGTATCTGAAATGCCTTCGTTCCACCCGCACCCCATGCTACTGCCCCCGTGCTGAAGATTCCACATGTGGTCTGCTTTGCTGGGAGCCGGGAGGCTGCTACTCAGGTCTCTCCGCACAGCACTCTGGAAGTGAGAGGATGAAGGCCAGTCTGATTTTTGCTCCTTAGCAGGAAACATCATTTTTGTGTCCAGGCTTTCAGGCATTCTGCGCCTCCTTGGTTTTCTAAAGGTCCAGTGCACATCCTGGGGTGGGGAGCGGGGGGGTGCGTCGTCCAGGCAGGGCTCTCACCTCGGGGATTTCCACGGATTCGTCTATTTCCATCTTGTCCTCGACTTGGGCCCTGGTCTGGGCTGCCAGAATTCTCTGGCTGGAGGCCACACTTGCGGACCCCCGCCCCTCCTCTCCTGGTCCCACACCTCTGCTGCGTGCTGGAATCCCCTCAGGCTCTGCTGCCCACAACGGAGCTTCCAATTTCAGAGCTTCACTGGTAACTTGCGCAGCTCTGGTTGGCGTTCACATCAGAGATGCTGCATCTCTGGGAACCCCTCCGTGAGTCTAGTCAGGTTCATTCTGGGTTCTCCTCTGCCGTGTGACCCCTGTTTTGTTAGTTTTAGCTTTTCTACCTGGTGCCTTGGAGCCACACGTGCCTAGAGATGATTCCCCTGAGTGTGTGCTAATGTGTGAATTATCTGCTTATCTTTCTGTCAATCCCTGGATTGTTGTCTATCCCATTCATTGATGCGTGGCAGGCTGAAGATCTTACTGCCAGGGTGTGGGGCTCCCTGGCCCTCCCCAGGCCTGGAGCTCCCTGACCTTGAGCCCTCACCAACTGCCCTGGCCTCAGGGAATGCCCACTCCCACCTAACACATGGAGAAGGGGAAGGGTCACCCCACCTAATTTATTAACTAATTAAGACCCTCAGTCAATCCCAGGAACCACCCCCCCCCCGCATCTCCAGGACCTTCAGCTCATTTCTTACCTTCTCAGCTGCCTCCCTCTGTGCCGCCTCTAGTCTTATTTCTCTGAATGTCTGATTCTATTTGCTTTCTATCTTTCAATACTTTCTGGCCCTTTGCTGTCTCTTTATCTTGTTTGGGTTTTTAAAATATCTTTTTGGGTTTTCCATATGTTACAGAATGGGATTTAATATGTAAAAAAAATAATATCCCTGTGGTTATATAGCTTCCTCAATGTGAAGAAGGCAAGAAAATGCACAAGATCATCATCACTGACCTCCAAGTGTGGAGTCTCTCGTCGACATCCCCCAATGGGTTTAAAGGGCACTTCATGGAGTCACCTAGCTTAATTCTGCTTCCTAGCATTATTGAATTTGGAGAAGGCAGTAACTCAAATAAATCCAAATGATAAATGTCAGGTTATAACAACTTATTTTATATCAAATTTGGCAATAACTCTTCACTTGTCAAAAGAAACATATACTCAAAATGAACCAATTAATCTTTTTCCTCCTTTTTTTCCTCCCCCTCCTTCAGTAGTAAAGAACATCTGAAGCCTAAGTTTATAAAACCTTGCTAAATAAACAAAGTATTTCAAAGCCTAAGTTTTTTCTTTTGTATTACAACCCAAGGTAATCTTCATGTTAAACCCAAAAGTTGGGTTTGGTTGCCGTGCCATAGAGTTCTGCATGGTGAGACTTTCAGATTTCTTATTGAATTCCTCGTTCACATTCAGTGTTCTCCAGACAGCACAAGAGAAGCTCACAGAAAGAAAGCATTATTAAAAAAAAAAAAAAAAAAAAAAAAGCAAGCATTCATTTCACAGGCTGTTTTTCCTGGGTTATAGCTTAGGAAGGAGCATCCCGACCTAGCCTTCTGTCTCCGGTGTCTTTGGGCAAGAAGCAAACATCAGCTGTTGAGATGATAAAGAAGCCATTGATGCCATTTGCTCTTTATCTGGTCATTTGTGCATAATCTCGAGAATACACTGGGCAATGATCCTGACAAGCAATTGAAAATGCAAGGTGAACGGTCCAAACAACACTTCTAACACAGACATGGAAAGAGTGTAATTTCTTTGAAAGCAAACTCAATGTCAAATCAAAGTCCCATTTCCAACATGCGCTTCAGGAATTCGCTAGAAGCCTGGAAGAAACGCCCTGTCACTGGTACTCAGGCACACATAGTAAGTCAGTCTCCTTCTTTCCACTCTTGGTCACTCTTGTGGCCATCCCCCAACCCCCTCCACAAGCAGAAAGACCCTCTCAAAACATGAGCCAGATCTTGTCATTCCCAACGCAAAACCTGTTGACAGCTTCCCATCATTCTTAAGATGATACCCAAAGTTCTCAACGTGGTTGACAAGGCCCTCTGTGCCCCAGCCCATCTTGTCCCCACGTGGCTGCCACCACACTGGCCTTCCTAATGCTCCTTGGACACCCTCCCAGGATCACTTCCAAGCATCCACACTCACTGCTCCTTCACCTTTTCCTGCAGCTTCACCCAGCATGACTGCTGGTTTCTGCTCAAATGTCATCCCCACAGGGGCCCTCCCAAAAACCCCACAGCGGTCACAGGAACTCTGTGCACTCTCCAGCCCCCTTCCTGGTCTGCTTTTCCTCGCAGGGCCTTCTCACTCTCTGATCTCATCTACTTCTTCTTTGCCTGCTTCATGTTTGCACATTAGAATGCATGTTCCAGGAGAACAAGGGCCGCATCTTGCTCTCTGCTATGGGCCCTGTCTAGAAGCCTGATGACGATCAGGAGGCGCTCCATGAAAATGAGTAAGTGAAGGAGGAAAAGAACACTGCTATTTAATGAAATAAGTAAGGGACACTCTCACAACAGATAGGCAGATTCAATTCCCAGGTAATTCATTTGGCACGAAAATATGGCAAAAGCATTCCTTAAACAGTTAAACACAGCATTACCATATGATCCAGGAAGTGGACTCCTAGGTGTGTAGCCCAAAGAGGCAAAAGCGGGGGCTCAGGCAGACACCTGCACACCACGGTGCATGGCTGCTTGAGTGACGATGGCCTGACAGTAGAAACAACCCAAGGTCCATCCACAGATGAAGGGATAAGCAAAATAAGGGCTATGCATACACTGGACTATCATTTAGCCCTCTAAAGGAATGAAATTATGAGCATGCTACAACAGGGATGGACCTTGAGCAAAAGCTAAGTGGAGTAGGTGAGACACAGAAAGACACTGTATGCATGGTCCCTCTTACAGGAGGTGTAGGCAGCAGTCAGCTCCACACAGAAAGGAGCAGGAGGGTTTCCAGGGCTGGGCGAGGGAGGGAAAGGGAGTTGCTGTTTAATGGGACACAACTTCTGTTTGGGATGATGAAAAATTCTGGAGATGGAGGTGGTGACGGCTGCACACTGTTCTGAATGCACCTAATGTGATACACTCTGCATATATGTATATAATAAACAGGCTTAGACGTGTACATACACAGAGCAGTTATTCTATTTGCCTTGATCTTATGAAATTAGATGAATTTATCCTGAGTTTTTTATTAGATGAATCAGCACAAGGAAGAGTCTTTTACCATCTGTTTAACTTAAAATCTTAAAAAAAAAATTCCTGACTTAACATTATTGGTTTAATAAAAATGAGCTCTGATGATTATGTACATAAGCTAGTGATGCCTGATTTATTAGGCAAGCAAAACACGTCAGATGCTGAATTATTTTTCCCAATGTCATTTGTGAATATTACTCAAAGTTTTTATCCATATATTACTTCTGTTCCCTCAAGATAAAAAACAAAATCACTTCTACATATGTTTGTCAAAATTGGGAGCACTTTAACAAATAGCTTCCAATATAGCACCTTCTAACATGTCGTTAAATATTCTCCTTTGAATATAATTGAGACCTTTCCAGTTACATCAGGAAATTCTCTAATATATTTCCATAAATTACAATAAATACTGTCCTTTTAAACTTCTGGGGGGTTTTCAACTAATGTGTGATGTGAGTAATTCAAGTTCAGCTCTCTACTCTCACTGGGGGTTCCCGGTTCTTCATACCAGTCTCGCTCATTAGAGAAAGAAGCCACCTGCCTGGGGCATTTCAAAGGATGCCAAACCTGTGTGTGGTCATTGTGGGTGGAGAGGAGATGGGGACGGAGGCTGATTTAATGCTGCTCTGGGACCAGGCCACCTTTGTAAAACCCCTCAGAGCAATTACAAAAGCATCTGCACCCAGAAGCACACAATAAGCACTATTTGACTGAATACCCCAGGGGTGTCCCCAAGCCTGCCACCCACCATCCATGGAAGAAGAGGGGTTCTAGGTATCCTGAGGACAAACACTCATTTAATTCTCATACGTTGTTTAAAATGAATTACGGCAAGATTTTCCACTGAAGGTAATGATATAAAATGTTCTTTTAAAATAAATATGTTGAAATTTAGAATGGTTAGATTGAATGAAATTAATAAGTAATTGACCTGTGGTATAGGATTTGGAGAAAATCTAAAGGTCCACAGACGACTAGATTCGGGGCGACAGTAAACTGGTAAATGTTCCTTGTTCGCCATCAGAACCTAGAAGCTGGGAGGGTGGGGGAGGGGCCGTGCCCAGCTGGTGCTGGAGCCTCTGCAGGGGCAGCAGGAGGCCAGTTCTGGGGCATGGAAGGGAGAAGACGGTGCCATGGTGGTGTGAGTTGGGACAGGAGTGCAAAGGACTGTGTCCCCTTCTCCTTCAGGTGTGCTGTCTCCTGTTGTTGGGACCCCAAGGAAGCCAGCCGATGGAGAAGAAAGGAGCTCAAAGAGCCCCACCGCATGACAAGGCCAAGTACAGATGGCGGGCAAGGAGACCAGACGGGATTGGCCTGTACTGAGGCTCTTTGAATGAAACGGCTTCAGGCTGTCCTCCGGCCCTTCTGCACCACCACCTCCAGCCCACCACACACCTCTGCCCCAACAGGAATCCCTCACTCCTTAATGGCCCATCTCGTCGTTCCACCTGGAGCTGGGACCCACCAGCTTGGCACCATTCCCAGTCCACGGGATGGGCACCATCTTGCCAACAAAACTTTTGGCCCCCTTGCCTAGGATGGCCTTCCCCTTGCTGTAGGTTCTCAGGCCACCAAGCACAGCTCCACACCTGGAGGAAACCACCTTGTATGAACCTCAGAAGCTGGCATAATTCAACCTAGAGCTCATACACCTTGCAGGTCTAGAGAGCAGTTTTAGGGCGTTAAGGTCAATTCTCCATCATAGCAGGGGTTCTAGGAGAACTCGGCACCCAGCTGCATGTCCATCGGCTGTCAATCTTGGCTAAGTAACTGGTCCTTGCTATGCTTCACTTTCCACATCTGTAAAATGGGTTTAACAATGGTGTCTACCTGGTGTGAGGTTTTGAGAGGATTACGTGAGATAATCCAGGTGAAAGGCTGGATTTGCTATGTGCTGGCTCAGAGCAATGCTCCCTGAACATCAGCCAATTCGAAAAGAAATCAGGATTCAGAAATGAAAGTATAATCATGAGAGAGAAAGACATGAGACAAATCCCAGCTAAGGAACAGTCTACAAAAGCCCTGGCTAGTTCTCCCCAGCTGCATGGTCATCAAAAACAAGGAAAGTCTGAGAAACTGTCACAGCCCAGAGGAGCTTAAGGAAACATGATGAATACAATGTGATGTGGTGTCCTGGGTGGGATCCTGGACCAGAAAAAGGACCGGAGGAAAAAACTAGTAAAGTCTGAATAAAGTATGGACTTTAATAATGTATCAATAGTGCACACCTGGGTGGCTCAGTTGGTTAAGCGACTGCCTTCGGCTCAGGTCATGATCCTGGAGTCCCGCATAGGGCTCCCTGCTCGGCAGGGAGTCTGCTTCTCCCTCTGACCCTCCCCCCATCTCATGCGCTTTCTCTCTCATTCTCTCTCTCTCAAATAAATAAATAAAAATCTTTAAAAAAATAATAATGTATCAGTACTGACTCATTAACTGTAACAAATGTATCACACTGATGTAGGGTGCTAATAATAGGGGAAACTGGGTTTGGGGTAGATGAGAGTTCTTTGTCCTATCTTAGCAGTCTGTAAATCAAAACTATTCTACAATAAAAGGTTTGCCAAGACCAAAAACAAATAGAAAAAAAATTAAGTCTGTCTCTCTCAAAGACAAGCAGTTGGCATCAAACAAAGCTATGGTTTGGGCCCACTTGTCAGTGACCTGGGGGCCTGGCCTCCTTCCGTCCTGAGCCACATCTCGTCATTCCTTTAGCCAAACACAGACCGGGAAGAGCAGAAGCAGGAAAGCAGGTTCTTCCAGCTAGGGATCCAGGTCTACACATTTAGGTGGAAGTGCAGTGATGGAAAAGAACCTACGGATAGAGCAACCTGCAGGTGAAAAGCAGAGTCTGGGAGACCCAAAGCCTGCTTGTCCATAGGTCACTTAAAAAAATGCTTTGTGTCCACAGCAAGTCAGGTCACTGCAGCAGCCAACGCCCTGGCTGTGGAAAGGCTCGAGGGCAAGGCAGGCTTGTCAGGACGGCAGTTATCTGCCCGGAACCACAGTGAGCCTTGGCGAGAGGCTCCTGCAAATGCTGCCATCTCCTTGTCAGGGCTCTGCATGGCCCGTGGGAACCATGGAGACACAGGGGCCCCTCCAAGCCCAGTAGGGCCACAGCATTCCAAAGGCAAAGGTTGGATCAGTCTGGGGTTCCAGTGTTGGACTGTGGCAGATCCTGTGGGAACTGTACCTACTCTGTCCAGACTCTGGCACCGCCCCCCTTGCCTCTCCAAGGAGCCCAGGTGTCAAAGCCTCTGACTTCCAAACCAGTGAGGTGGAAGGTGGTCAACGTCTGTGCACCTTGCTAGAGACAATACAGTTTGCCATCAGCTGTTCCTACGATCATTTTTGCATCTAATATATTTCACAAAGACTTATGAAGCACCGGCCCAGGGACACCCCAAATGCATAGCAGTAGGGAGAACTTAATCTTGATCCCTGCTTCTCTTGCCACCTGGACCCATGTTCATCCTCCATTTTTCAGTGTTAATGTAATAGAGGTCTCTGCCCACAGCCAAGCAAGTGTTCCCCTCCTTCCGGCTGTGCCCTCATTTTAAGATCCTGCCTATTTGCCAATCTCAGAACTGACCCATACCACGTTTCCAGGAACACGTCCCCTGTCCCACATCCAGTCACAGAAATTAGTTCAGAGGTTGACGCATCACTAAATCCAGTTACATATGAACATCATCCTCTAACGGTTTGCTAGATTTATGCTCTTCTTCTGGTACGGGTGCTGGGCTGGTAGGATGTGAGCCTGGAGCTGTTAGCAGCACCTTTACTATGACTTGGAGAGATCCCCCAAGTAGGAGGCATCCCAGAAGTGAAACTAGCATCATGGTAGAGACAGAAAAGCGGCCTGAAGCCTGGGCTGGCCAGGCCTGTGGACGATTATGGCCCCTTGTCTTGGCCTAATCCTGTTTGAGCTGGATTCTATTTGTTTGTTTTGCCTAAAAAGTCCTGCCAAATGCACTCACTTTGATGGTATTGTCAAGACTGAAACAAGGGAGGTGCAGTGGCCTGTGTTCTGCCACATTATACCATCCTGCTTGAGACCCAGTGAGCTCGCCAACCCTCTGTCTTCAAAAGACTTGGTGTATTGGGGAAACACTTCCTTTCCACAAAGCGGTGAAGTCTCTCCACTTAAGAAGACGGCAACTTAGAGAAGAAAATTCTGATTTGGAAAGTCTTCTGCCATAGACATCAGCACTCCGTTCTCTAGATGGGGGGCCCAACTGGTGATTCAAAACCCAGGAAAAGAGCATCTCCAAAACGTACAATCCTTGGAATAAAGGAAATGTGTTTCCAACAAGTTCAAAAAACACTGGGTTTCAGAAAGTGAAACGAGTGTCTTTCGTGCAGGGTTTCTAAGAGACCTTACGGTACTGATGAATACAAATCTACACGGGGGTGACACGGGTTCCCTTACCCAACCACAGAACAATTCATTTATTTTCCTTTAAATTTTTTTATTGTTATGTTAATCACCATACATTACATCATTAGTTTTTGATATAGTGTTCCACGATTATTTGTTTGTGCATTACACCAAGTGCTCTACGCAGAACATGCCCTCTTTAAAACCCATCACCAGGCTAACCCAGCTCCCCCACTCCCCTCCCCTCTAGAACTCAGTTTGTTTTTCAAACTCCATCGTCTCTCCTGGTTTTTCTCCCCCTCTGATTTCCTCCCTTCTTCTTCCCCTCCTACTACCTTTTATTTTTTCTTAACATATATTGCATTATGTTTCAGAGGTACAGATCTGTGATTCAACAGCCTTGCACAATTCACAGCACTCACCCTAGCACATACCCTCCCCAATGTCTATCACCGAGCCACCCAATCCCTCCCACCCCCCACCAGTCCAGCAACCCTCAGTTTGTTTCCTGAGATTAAGAATTCCTCATATCAGGGAGGTCATATGATACATGTCTTTCTCTGATTGACTTATTCCACTCAGCATAACCCCCTCCAGTTCCATCCATGTCGTTGCAAATGACAAGATCTCATTCTTTTGATGGCTGCATAGTATTCCATTGTGTATATATACCACTTCTCCTTTATCCATTCCTCTGTCGATGGACATCTGGGCTCTTTCCACAGTTTGGCTATTGTGGACATTGCCGCTATAAACATTGGGGTGCACGTACCCCTTCGGATCACTACATTTGTATCTTTGGGGTAAATACCCAGTAGTGCAATTGCCGGATCTTATGGAAGCTCTATTTTCAACTTTTTGAGGAACCTCCATACTGTTTTCCAGAGTGGTTGCACCAGCTTGCATTCCCACCAACAGTTTAAGAGGGTTCCCCTTTCTCCACATCCCCGCCAACATCTGTCGTTTCCTGACTTAATTTTAGCCATTCTAACGGGTGTGAGGTGTAGATCACTGAGGTTTGATTTGGATTTCCCTGATGCCCAGCGATGTTGAGCACTTTTCCATGTGTCTGTCGGCCATTTGGATGTCTTCTGCCCATTTCTTGATTGGGTTATTTGTTCTTTGGGTGTTGAGTTTGATAAGTTCTTTATAGATTTTGGATACGAGCCCATTATCTGATATGTCATTTGTAAATATCTTCTCCCATTCTGTCGGTTGTCTTTGGTTTTGATGACTGTTTCTTTTGCTGTGCAAAAGCTTTTTATCTTGATGAAATCCCAATAGTCCTTTTTACCCTTGCTTCCCTTGCCTTTGGCGATGTTTCTAGGAAGAATTTGCGGCGGCTGAGGTCGAAGAGGTTGCTGCCTGGGTTCTCCTTTAGGACTTTGATGGACTGCTGTCTCACATTAAGGTCTTTCAACCATTTGAAGTTTATTTTTGTGTGTGGTGTAAGGAAATGGTCCAGTTTCATTCTTCTGCATGAGACTGTCCAATTTTCCCAACACCATTTGTTGAAGAGATCGTCTTTTTTCCATTGGACATTCTTTCCTGCTTTGTCAAAGATAAGTTCACCATAGAGTTGAAGGTCCATTTCTGCACTCTCTATTCTGTTCAATTGATCTATGTGTCTGTTTTTGTGCCAGTACCATACTGTCTTGATGATGACAGCTTTGTAATAGAGCTGGAAGTCCAGAATTGTGATGCCGCCAGCTTTGCTTTTCTTTTTCAACTTTCCTCTGTCTATTCGGGGTCTCTTCTGGTTCCATACAAATTTTAGGATTATTTGTTCCATTTCTTTGAAAAAAGTCGATGGTATTTTGATGGGGATTGCCTTGAATGTGTACATTGCTCTAGGTAGCGTTGACATCTTTACAATGTTGGTTCTCCCAATCCATGAGCATGGAACGTTTTTCCATTTCTTTGTGTCTTCTTCAATTTCTTTCATGAGTATTTTATAGTTCTCTGAGTACAGATCCTTTGCCTCTTTGGTTAGATTTATTCCTAGGTATCTTATGGTTTTGGGTGCAATTGTAAATTGGATTGACTCCTTCATTTCTCTCTCTTCAGTCTTGTTGTTGGTGTATAGGAATGCCACTGATATCTGTGCATTGATTTTATATCCTGCCACTTGACTGAATACCTGTACGAGTTCTAGCAGTTTTGGGGTAGAGTCTTTTGGGTTTCCACATACAGTATCATATCATCTGCAAAGAGTGAGAGTTTGACTTCCTCTCTGCCGATTTAGGTGCCTTTGATTTCCTTTTGTTGTCTGATTGCTGTGGCTAGGACTTCTAATACCATGTTGAATAGCAGTGGTGAGAGTGGACATCCCTGCTGCATTCCTGACCTTAGCGGGGAGCTCTCAGTTTTTCCCATTGAGAATGATATTCGCTGTAGGTTTTTCATAGATGGCTTTTATGATATTGAGGTTTGTACCCTCTCTCCCTATACTCTGAAGACTTTTGATCAAGAAAGGATGCTATACTTTGTCAAGTGCTTTTTCTGCATCTATTGAGAGGATCATATGACTCCTGTTCTTTCTTTTGTTAATGTAATGTAGCACGTTCATTGATTTGCGGATGTTGAACCAACCTTGCAGCCCAGGGATAAATCCCACTTGGTCGTGGTGAATGATTCTTTTAATGTACTGTTGGATCCTATTGGCTAGTATTTTGGTGAGAATTTTTGCATCCATGTTCATCAAGGATATTGGTCTGTAATTCTCCTTTTTGATGGGGTCTTTGGTTTTGGGATCAAGGTAATGGTGGCCTCATAAAATGAGTTTGGAAGTTTTCCTTCCTTTTCTATTTTTTGGAACAGTTTCAGGAGAACAGGTATTACTTCTTCTTGAAATGTTTGGTAGAATTCACTTGGGAAGCCACCTGGCCCTGGGCTTTTGTTTGTTCGGAGATTTTTGATGACTGCTTCAATTTCCTTAGTGGTTATAGGTCTGTTCAAGTTTTCTATTCCTTCCTGGTCCAATTTTGGTAGTTGATACATCTCTAGCAATGCACCCATTTCTTCCAGGTTATCTAATTTGCTGGCATAGAGTTGCTCATAATACGTTCCTATAATTGTTTGTATTTCTTTGGTGTTAGTTGTGATCTCTCCTCTTTCGTTCATGATTTTGTTGATTTGGGTCATTTCTCTTTTCTTTTGGATCAGTCTGGCCAGGGGTTTATCAATCTTATTAATTCTTTCAAAGAACCAGCTCCTAGGTTCATTGATCTGTTCTACTGTTCTTTTGGTTTCTAGTTCATTGATTTCTGCTCTGATCTTTATTATTTCTCTTCTCCTGCTGAGTTTAGGCTTTATTTGCTGTTTTTTCTCTAGCTCCCTTAGGTGTAGGGTTAGGCTGTGAATTGAAGACCTTTCTTGTTTCATGAGAAACGCTTGTATTGCTATATACTTTCCTCCTAGGACTGCCTTGCTGCATCCGAAAGATTTTGAACAGTTGTGTTTTCATTTTCATTGGTTTCCATGAATTTTTTTAATTCTTCTTTAATTTCCTGGTTGACCCATTCATTCTTTAGTAGGATGCTCTTTAGCCTCCATGTATTTGAGTTCTTTCTGACTTTCCTCTTGGGATTCAGTTCTAGTTTCAAAGCACTGTGGTCTGAAAATATGCAGGGAATAATTCCAATCTTTTGGTACTCGTGGAGACCTGATTTGTGACCTAGGATGTGATCTATTCTGGAGAATGTTCCATGGGCACTAGAGAAGAATGTGTATTCCATTGCTTTGGGATGGAATGTTCTGAATATGTCTGTGAAGTCCATTTGATCCAGTGTGTCATTGTTGATCTTTTGCTTAGATGATCTGTCCATTTCAGTTAGGGGGGTGTTAATGTCTCCCACTATTATTGTATTGTTGTCAATGTGTTTCTTTGCTTTTGTTATTAATTGCCTTAGATAATTGGCTGCTCCCACGTTAGGGGCATAGATATTTACAATTGTTAGATCTTCTTGTTGGATAGACCCTTTAAGTAGGATATAGTGTCCTTCCTCATCTCTTATTACACTCTTTGTTTTAAAATCTAATTTGTCTGACATAAGGATTGCCACCCCAGCTTTCTTTTGGTGTCCATTAGCATGGTAAATGGTTTTCCACCCCCTCACTTTCAATCTGGGGGTGTCTTTGGGTCTAAAATAAGTCTCTTGCAATCAGCATATGGATGGGTCTTGTTTTTTAATCCAATCTGATAGCTCGTGTCTTTTGATTGGGGCATTTAGCCCATTTACATTCAGGGTAACTATTGAAAGACAGAAATTTAGTGCCATTGTATTGCCTGTAAGGTGACTGTTACTGTATACTGTCTGTGTTCCTTTATGGTCTGTGCTGCTTTTAGGCTCTCTCTTTGCTTAGAGGACCCCTTTCAATATTTCTTGGAGGGCTGGTTCCGTGTTTGCAAATTCCTTTAGTTTTTGTTTGTCCTGGAAGCTTTTTATCTCTCCTTCAATTTTCAATGACAGCCTAGCTGGATATAGTACTCTTGGCTGCATATTGTTCTCCTTTAGTTCTCTAAATTTATCATGCCATTCCTTTCTGGCCTGCCAGGTCTCTGTGGATAGGTCTGTTGCCAATCTAATATTTCTACCATTATAGGTTACATATTTTTTCTCCCAAGCTGCTTTCAGGATTTTCTCTTTGTCTCTGAGACTCGTAAGTTTTACTATTAGATGTCGGGGTGTGGACCTATTTTTACTGATTTTGAGAGGGGTTCTCTGTGCCTCTCGGATTTTGATGCCTGTTTCCTTCCCCACATTAGGGAAGTTCTCTGGTATAATTTGCTCCAATATACCTTCTGCCCTTCTCTCTCTTTCTTCTTCTTCTGGGATCCCAATTATTCTAATGTTGTTTCTTCTTATGGTATTGCTTATCTCTCGAATTCTGCCCTCGTGATCCAGTAGTTGTTTATCTCTCTTTTTCTCAGCCTCTTCATTTTCCATCATTTGGTCTTCTATATCGCTGATTCTCTCTTCTGCCTCATTTATCCTAGCAGTTAGTGCCCCCATTTTTGATTGCACCTCATTAATAGCCTTTTTGATTTCGACTTGGTTAGATTGTAGTTCTTTTATTTCTCCAGAAAGCGTTTCTCTAATACCTTCCATGCTTTTTTCAAGCCCAACTAGTATTTTGAAAATCATGATTCTGAATTTTAGGTCCGACATCGTACTAATGTCCGTATTGAGTAGGTCCCTGGCAGATGGTACTACCTCTTGTTCTTTTTGTTGAGATGATTTTTTCCATCTTGTCATTTTGTCCAGAGGAGAAGAGATGAATGAGAGAACAAAATGCTAACAGGGTAACAACATCCCCAGAAAATATACTCTAAACAAATCAGAAAAGACCTGAAACCAGGGGAAAAGAAAGGGAAAGAAATAAAAAAAGAGAAAAAAAAAAGATAAAAACAAACAAAAACAGAAGAAAACAAAACAAAACAGAATATGATCAAATATGATCAGGCTAGTGCATAGATCAGTGCCACACACTAGATTTTGGGTATATTTTGGTCTTTAGAAGAAAGTGCCTCCTAAAATTTTAAAGAAAGAAAGACTTAAATATGTACAAAATAAGCATTGATACGATGAAGGGATGGAATATGACTGTAAAGATGAAAATTATAAAAAAATTTTAAAAAGGAATTGATAAGAAGGTGTTTGAAAAAAGAAAGAAGAGGATTAAAAAAAAAGAAAGAAAAAAAAGGGGGGAGAGAATGTGATCAGGCAGGAGACTAGAACAAAGCCCTACACTAGAGATTTAGGGTATATTTTGATCTGTTAGAAGAAACTGTATTTCAAAATTTTAAAGAGAGAACAACTTATATATATATGCCAAAAATAAAGGTAACTACTATGAAGGGATAGAATATGACTCTAAAAATGAAAAATAAAATTTATTTTTAAAAGGGGATTTATAAGATGTTGGTTGAAAAAGGGAAAAAGAAAAATTAAAAGAAAAAGACAGTTTAAAAAAATTAACTTTGAAAGACTAACGAATCATGGTAAAAAAGCCATGAATTCTATGTGCAGTAGTCCCCTAGCGCTGGAGTTCTCCCGTTCTTGATCAGTAAACTTGGTCTTGGCTTCCTGGCTGTTCATGCTGATCTTCTGGGGGAAGGGCCTGTTGCTGTGGTTCCCAAATGTCTTTGCGGAAGCGGAATTGCCCCGCCCTTTCCTGGTCTGGGCTAAGCAAGCTGCTCGGGTTTGCTCTTGGGGAGCTTTTGTTCCCTGCAAGCTCTCGGTACAGCTTTGGTGGACGAGAGTGAAAATGGTGGCCTCCCAATCTCCTCCCAGGAGGAGCCGAGAACTCGGGGCCCTGCCCCTCAGTGCGCCCCCAGAGAAAAGCTGTCACTCCCATCTCCCTGGTCTCCGGCAGCACTCCGTGCTCACCCGGCCTGTGACCGAGCGTTTCTATCTCTGGCACCCGACCCGTGTGGAGTCTCCAAACCCAGCAGATCCCTGAGATGCGCTCCCACGCCGCTCCTCCCGGGGGAGGAAGGGGAGTCTCCCGGGATCTCTCACTTGTTGGGTCCCTGATGGAGGAGCAGTGGCCCGACTGTGTTGCCGATCACAGTTTATGGCAACCCCGAACTGAGAGCCCACGCCTCGGCTCCGTCTCTGCAGCCGGCTTCCCTGCTCCGATACCTGGGAGCTCTGCCACACTCAGGCACCCCCAGTCTTCCTGGGACCCCGAGGGTCCTGAGAGCACGCTGTCCTGCGAGGGTTCCACCTCCCGCTTAGCCACTGGAGCGACGTCCCTCAGCGGAGCCGACTTCTAAAAGTTCCGATTTTGTGCTCCGCGGCTCTAGCACTTGCCAGAAGCGGCCGATGGGGGCCCCCTCTCCCGCCGTCTATCCTCCCGAATATCGCCTCGGATTCATTTCTCCGCACGTCCTACCTTCCAGTAAGCGGTTGCCTCTCTGTTCAGAGAGTTGTTGCTACTCTCTTCTTCGATCTTCTGTTGAGTTCGTAGGTGTTCAGAATGGTTTGGTCCCTATCCAGCTGAATTCCTAAGACCAGATGAAATCCAGGTCTCCTACTTCTCCACCATCTTGCTCCCTTCCCCGACAATTCATTTTTAATAAAATACTACACAGGACTGTTTTGTTTTGTTTTGTTTTTCTGGAAACCGATGTACTAAAAGTTCTTTTTACAAGACTCATTGAAGTCTTATGCCTCACAAGTACAGTTGCTGCCACCTCCCACCTCCCCAGCCAATCCTGCTGGAATTCCCGGCGGGGGTCAGGGGTGGGAGGGGCGTGGAGGGCGGTGGACAGAGGCCAGCCCAGCTCATCCTCTTTGGGAACTTTACTTTGAGAACACTTTCCCTACAAATTTCGCTACAACATTTCACGTTGAGGCAAAGCATCCCATTTTTTATGATTTCAAAGCCTTTATAAAAATTAAAAGCAGCTGCTCCCAGTAAAATATCTGGTCTTGCCTTTGGTGGGTATAAATATGCACAATGACCTCATCTCTCCTTAGGTACTACACTTTGCCTCAACACAGCGGAGGCAGGGGCCAAGTGCCTCCTGCAGACCGCTCCCCACAAATAGCCTTTTCTTCATGCTCAAAGGAATCATTTGGATACTTCTCATCTGAAGCTCTTTCCTTTTGAAGTATGTTTGAAGCATTTCATCTCCTTTTGCCTTTCTTTTTGATAAACCTTTCCTTCTTAAACTTCCAGAGACATCCCAATTTTTAGGGTAAACTCTTGGGTGATAAGGCAATTTTAAGGGACGCTGTCTGATTAGACACACCCAGCAAGGACCCTCTCACTTCATTGACGTCTTGGATGGATCTTACCCCGTTTGAGAACAAACGGTCATGGAAAGTAAAAGTAACGGAAGAGGAAATAAACGATGATTCTGGATTTATTTTTTTTTTACTTGAAAGAAAGTCAAATTAATACACCCAAAGTTTAGTAAAATGCTTTCATTGTTTCCACATTATTTTTGGAAACTTGAGTTCTCCTAGGGCCTGCAAGGTTCACTACGGAGACTGCGAACTTCCACAGAGGAACCGGCAGCAACATGGCAGGCTGTTTCCGCTTTCCTGCAGCCGCCGCCCCAGCTCTTTGCCTCTGGTGTTTCCTCCACTGTGGGGGCTGCAGGCCACGCACAACCAGGAGACGAGGCTCCCCACGCCCGAGTCCCCTTCTCTGAGGTCTGGGGCAATTACCTCTGCAGGCATTAAGTCAAGGTGCCTTGCCACTGCTTAGTGGGGTGTAGGTGGGGGGACTGGAACACCTGCTGGGACAGTCTCAGTGAGCTCTCTCTCCAGATATTTTATTCTGTTAACCAGAATGACACGAGATGGGAGAAAGTTGCCCTGATTCATACCAGGTGCACAGAGCCGAGGGGCCTGATGGGGGTTCCTGTGCCCCAGACCCCAGCTCTGCACAGGACGGCGCCCCTTATCCAGCCTGGTTCTCCAGCTTCCCCGCTGAGTATGTAAGCCCGTGGAACCTGCTCCCACTAGATCCCTCTCCTGCAGAACCGGAGTTTGTGATGACCTGATTAAATGATTCCTTCCCACCTGGGAAAAGCCAGCTGGAAGCCCTCTAGGCCACCTCCAGGCGCCTCATCTCCACCCACTGCCAGAGAGGTTGCAGGCGCCTGCCTTGCAGGATGCCTAGATGGGCCCCCAACCCGGGGCAGGCCGAGCTGCCTCAGTTCTGTCCTGGCTGCACGTAAGCGGGAAGTGCGTGTGCTCTGGGCGCAGGCAGTCCAGTTTGAACCCAGCTCTGTTACTGCTGTGTGACCTCGGGGGAGCTACCTAAACCCAGTGTGCCTCAGTTTCCTCCTCTGTGAAATGCAGCTGATGATCTTAATTATCTCTAAGGCTTGTTTTAAGATTTATGTATTTTAGGGTCAGAGCAGATGGAGAGGGAGAGAGAATCTCAAGCAGATTCCCGCTGAGCTGTAGCCTGATGAGGGGCTCCATCTCACAACCCTGAGATCATGACCTGAGTCGAAATCAAGAGCTGGACACTCAACCGACGGAGCCACCCAGGTGCCCCTCTCAAAGGCTTGTTTTAAAGACTGGTGACAACACACATAAAGCACAGAGTGCAGAGCTGGCCCAATACTCACTCCCTAAGCATCGGTAGCTTTATTCTCACTCTTCTCACTGTTATTACTATCATGATTCCTGCTCTCCCCTTCAGCCTGCAAGTTCCCTCTGGTTCAGGCTGTGGCCCTTGGTTTATAGATCAAAGACTGATTCGGCCAGCTCCTTGAGAGCTGATCCCTCTCCCAGGGACAGACTCAGATAAGCCAAGCTTTTACAGTGGAAGAGCAAGACCTGAATGCCAACGTTTTAGCTATGGTAATTCAGCTCTGTAGTTTTGTGGGTAAGAACCCAGATTGAAGTCAAACCACCTGGAGTTCAAATCCCAGCTCTGCCACTTGCTAGCTGCGGATGAAGGGGAGACACAACCTCTCTAAACGCTCCCTGGATTCCCAATCTGGGTAATCAGAACTTGTGGGGTTGAAGTAAGGATCAGCACAAGCTAATGCACACAAAAGGTTTCATAGGGAGCCCAGCACCTAGTAAGTATTCAATAAAGGGCATCAAAACGCCCTGTAATTATCATGGTAATTGGAAAATTTCACCTCTGCATGACCAAGCTTTCTCTCACCACAGACGCTAAATCATATTCAGAATATCACTTGTTGGATTTTACAATGGAAAGTAACTCTGACCGAGAAGAGAAGGCATACAGTCCCCATGACTTCTGCATTATCTCCCAGCAGACAGACCCACGGGGGCTTCAGAAATAATCAGCAGTACCCTGGGGATCCTGGAAAAGCTAGGGGTACTGAAGAGTTAATGTCATCAGGCTCAGAAGATGCATCAGCCTTACATGACAGGCTTTGTCACTCTGGGCAGAAGTGGCTCCAAAGGCTAAGTTCTCCTTACCCCTCACAGAGGCTCTGAAGGAAACTTCCAGTGTTTGCCAGTAGGATTCCTGCTTAGCTCTGCTTCCCTGACAGAGCAAAACTTTGAATTGCACAAACTCACCTTAGATATGTTAATAGATTCAATCAGGCGCCAGCTGAGCCAGTCTCCTGCCAGCGTCCTAAGCGGGCTGTGGTGTTCTGTTTCTGAGGCCAACTTAGGCCAGTATTGCTAAATTCTGGGGGATGAGAACGGTGCCTCAATCTGGCCTCCCAACACTGTTCACACCTGAACACATAGGACAGTGTAAGTGTGCTTGGATCACTTAAACTTCTAAAGTGGCTTGTGGAACTGTACTCTGTTTTAAACATTACACCATGTTTCTGCACAGAGAAATAGCACCAGCTTCAAATACGGGGTGTCCTGCTATGTGGCAGTCACTGTGGGAAGCAATTCACATAGGATATCTTTTCCTTTTTTAAGAGAGGGAGAGAGAGAGAAAGAGAGAGGGAGAGGAGGGGCAGAGGGAGAGCGAGAGAGACAATCTTAAGCAGACTCTGCACCCAGCATGGAGCCCAACACAGGGCTCCATCCCACGACCCTGAGATCATGACCTGAGCTGAAATCAAGACTTGGACGCTTAACCGACTAAGCCACCCGGGCGCCCCACCTCTTATTTAACCTTAAACTTTAATTCATGTGCAACACCACTAAACAATATAAAGGAATAAGCTATTAGTGCGTGCAAACTCTTGCAGGGGATTCAAGGGAATTATGCTGAATCATACAAGTCAATCTCAAAAGTTTACATACTGTATGATTCCATTTATAGAACATTCTTGAAACGACAAGATTAGAGAGATTATAGAGACAGAAAACAGGTTAGTGGTTGCCAGGGTCTGGTTGGGGGGAGTGCGGTCTGGGTTCTAATGGAGTAGCATGAGGGGTCCTTGGGTGGGAAGATTTCTATCTCGACTGTGCTGGGGGGTCACAGGAATCCACACATGGGATAAAATCACATAGGATGACATGCACACACACAGTTGAGTTACGTAAGAATAAAGCTGGTTGACTGTATTAATGTCAGTATTTTGGCTAATGTTGCACTACATAGCCTTTCAAGATGTTACCACTGGGGGAAGCTGAAGGAAGGGAAGGATTTCTCTGTATTATTTTAACAACTGCACAGGAATCTACGTAATTACTGGGGAATGGCAGTACACAGTGGTGTTTCAGAGTATTTCAAAGCCAGAGCGTCCGTCTGAATGCCCGCTCTGCAATTTACCATCTGTGTGATCTGCTATTTGACCTTCCGGAACCTCAGACCTTCAGGTCCACGTCGAAGGTGATGGAAGTGCCTATCCCAGAGGAAAGGTTTTGTTTTGATTTCCTTAATTTAACCATGGTCAGTTTCTGCTTCTTACTATAAAAAAAAAAAAAAAAAACGTTTTGACTGATACATAGGATATTATTTTATAAGAGGCAACCAATTGACTACGATGATAAATTTTATCATCTGGTTAAAGGTATAAATGACTAATCTGCAGCAAGAAAAATCTTTTACAGAAAAACTATATAAAACACACACAAAGAAAAGTTGAATTTTACATAAATAGCTTAGTTTTTCAAGATAGAGAACTACCAAGGATGGAAGAACCAAGGTCCCAGAGAAAAGTAAAACACAGGTAGAGAAGGCCAATATTCTACAATGTTCTCACCTTGAGGTTCTCGCTAGTAGGCCAGCAGTGTGGACAGGGGGCTGAGAACACGGGCGGAAAGCCAGCAGGAAGTGGGGGCTGGGCAGAGCGCACAGAGCCAGAGACAGGCTGGTGTTACATGTGGGATGCACGTGGAGACAAAGGGAGCGCGGACAGTTCAACCTTTTGTTCTGACGCTCCCCGGAGACATCTGCTGACTGCTAAGTGGGGATCGCAAATGCCTAAGAAGACAAGCAGAAAGTGTCCTCGGTGCCAGAGAAACAGCACCCTTCCAGCCACCCTGTGCAGCTGAGATGAGCGCAGACTAGTCCCGGAAAGGGGCAAACAGGGGTCCTGGAATGGTAAGAGAAATTCCGGCTGGCGTGAGGTGCCCCTCCCTGACACAACTGTCCGCTGCAAACTAAAATAAACGTGACGTTCCTTTCTGGAGGTTGTAATAACATACAGAGGCCCTACTCCAGTATTCAATCAGAAACTTTTTAAAAACAGCATTCATACTATGTGTAAGACACAGAGAAAACACGAACAATGGAAACAGAGCCACCAGTGATCTATACATTGCAGTCATAATGCATGGATTTGGAAACAACTACAATGCATTCGGGAAAATAACAAAGAATTTTAGTGGAGAATTAGAACCTAGAAAGTGCTTGCAAATGGGCATTCTGGAACTCAAAAAGGCAGTACCTGAAGTTACATTTTTGAATAGATAGATGAGTCTGGCTACAGACCCATCACGGTGAGAACGGAGAGTAAGTAAGTGGCTGGGATGGGGACCATGCCCAGACTGACGTGAGAACAGGGACACAAGACGAAATCACACACGTGATTGGAAGATTAAGCGTACATCTCCCTAGAGTCTCAGCGGGATGAAGTAGGCAATCAGAGACAAACCCCAATTTTAAGAATTAATGGCAAGAATATTCCAAAACTGATACAAAATACAGAGTCATCTGTCAAAAATTTTATGAACCTTAAGAATGCAAATTTTTTAAAAGCCACAGCCAGGGACATCTTAATGAAAGCACTGAAAATCTAGGACAGGGGCGCCTGGGCGGCTCAGTTGGTTAAGTGTCTGACTCTTGATCTCGGCTCAGGTCATAATCTCAGGATCGTGAGTTCAAGTCCCGCACTGGGCTCCACGCTGGGCACGGAGCCTACAAGACAGAAAGAAAGAAAAGGAGGGAAGAAGGGAGGAAATCGAGGACAAAGAGAAAAGCTTAAAAGCAACCAGACAAAATAAACCACCTTATTTCATAGAAGTAACAACAAGATTGACAAGCCAGGGTAAATTAAAAGAAAGCCAAGATTCTCAAAACAAAGAGCAAGGCTGCCAGGAGCTAAGAGGCCTCACCTTCACGGCAGCAAACGGGGACAGTAACAGCTGACATCGGAGACAGTGGAGTCCAGCAGAATAAGGAATGGCACCTTCAAAGGGGCTAAAAAAACAAGATCCAACCAAGCATCCTATGCCCAGTGAAACTGTATTTGAAGGTGAGGACCAAATAAAGACTTTTCCAAATAAATGGAAATCAGCAAAGGTATCTACAGGGAGATCAAAGTGATCCCATACAGAAGTGCAGATTCAGGAAGAAGTGAGAACAAAAATAAATGTGTGACTACATGTGTCAATCTCAAGAGTTATTTAGATTACCTGCATATCATCACCATCATCATCCTGCTCTGTGGCATCTAAAACATATTTAGATATAAAGTATACAAGTAACACAGAAGGTGAGAGAGGCCAAACAGGCAAAGTATTGTACGGTAATTAAATCATCTGGGAAGCTGTGAAAGTGCTCATTAAGTTGAGCAGATACACTGTAATGACTCAAGGATACAGGTTAGAATATCTAGTCAGACCATGAAAATAGCAACAGAGTGCATAATAAGCTAAAAAGGGAGAATATAAAATAACAAAAATATGTTCATTAATATAAAAGAAAGCAAGAGAGGAAAAAATAGAACATTAAAAGTGAACACACAACAGAGAAAACAAAATGTAAAACTGTAAATATAAACTCAAATATATTATTAGTACTTATATAAAATATGAATGGACTAAATACTGCAGTTAAAGTGAACAATGCCTGATTGGGTTTTTTCAGTGTATGCTGTAAAAGAGACCGGCTTTCTGCATATGGATGCCGGCAAGCTGGACATCAAAGCACAGGAAAAGATCCACGCACGCCAATCAAAAGAATGACAGCACACTATACTAATACTGTACAAAGACATTTTAAAGAAAGAAGCATTACTAGAAATACACAGGGATCTCTTATGGTGGTAAAGGAATCTATCGCAAAGATGTGACAATGTGAAATGTGCATATACCTAATTAACATATATTCAAAATATGTACAGCATTAATTGATAGAAATAAAAGAGGAAACAAAAAAATCTACAATTGCTTTGATAGATTTTAACACACCTCTCTCAGGAAATAATAGAACAAGCAGACAAAATGCCAAAGAGGATACAGACACTTCTGGCAATGTGATTAACAAACTTGACCTAATTTGCATGAACACTGCAGCCAGCAACTGCAGAATCTGCATATTTTTCAAATATATAGGAGACATTTTACATGTACATACATCAAAATGAAAATGTGTGGCACGCAGCTAAGCCATGTTTAAAATAAAATATATGGTCTTAAATGTACCTGGAAGAAAGAAAAACACTAAAACATCAATGGTCTGATCATCAATCTCAAGAAATTATATTTGAAAAACCAGAAAATTCCAAGAAGAAGGAAAGGAATATAAAGGAAAAAGCAGAACATAATCAAACAGAAAACAAATGTATAATGTAAAAAAAGGGGAAACAAACAAAGCCAAAGTTTACTATCTTGAGAAGACTAATAAAATTGGTAAATTCCCACAAAAATCAATCTAAAAAAACATAAAGAAGAAATAAATTACCAATATCAATAATATAAGAGATGATGTCTTTAGAGAACCTGCAGACTCTAAAAAATTATTCAGAGAATATTATGAATAACTTTACCCTGTAAGTATGGAAATTTACATGAAATTGATAATTTTCTTAAAAGCCAAAACTTTCCAAAATGGACAGAATAAGAAATAGAAATATGAGTAGCCCACGTCTCTTAAAGAATACATTAGGTCCAGAAAGTTTTATTGGTAAAAATGTTCCAAATGGTTAAGGCAGAAAGTGTCAATCTTACACAAGCTCTTCTAGAAAACAGGAAAAGAATACTTCCTAACACTTTCGTATAAGGCCAGAAAAACCTCAATAACAAAACCTAACACGGACATTATAGGAAAGGAAAATTCAGGCCAATCCCTCTTATGAACATAGATGTACAACACTTATCACGTATTAATAAATCTTTTCAGTAACATAAAGAGGATAATAAAAATAATGCATTGTGGCCAAGTTGAATTTATTCTAGAAAGGCAAAGTTGGTTTAACATTGAAAACAAATCTACATAATTCATCCTGCCATGACTTCTGGTGCCAACTACTCAGAGGTGGGCCAAACTTCACACGTTAGGGACAGTCTTCCACGGGCTGCCCTCACTCAGACAACAGCTGCATGTCCAACACACCCTGGGCCTCACTTATGCCCTGCAGGCTACAAATTCAGGAGTTCCCACAAACACCTTAAATCAGTAATTCACTGGAATGACTCAACGCAACTCTGGAAAGTGCTGCATTCACAATTACAGTTTTATTATAGCAAAAGAAGACAAATCAGAACTAACCAAAAGGAAGGACACATCAAGTGGAGCCTGAGAGGGTCTAAATGCAAAGTTTCTGATCTTCTCCCCATGGAGTCCCAAATACTGTTAGGCCCTTTAAGCTTCCATGTACAACAACGCTTCAGGGTATAGCCAATCTGGGAAGCTCACCCCAGCTTTCATGTCCAGAGTCCTAACTGGGGCTTGAACACACACTGCTTACTTGGCTGACATCTAGTCTCGCACGTGCCCGCAGGTTCCCCCAGTTCAAAACTGACATGAGGTGTCCTAAAGGTCCCATCATAAATCACACCACTGGACTGTCCAGTGGCCAAAGCCCCCAGCAAACAAGGATATTCCTGTTGTGCAAGATCACCTCCCCAAAACCGAGGGCAAACCTCTCTTTGGGTCAGGTTAATTCTTCACTACTCGACCCCATTAGTAGAATGAAGGGGGAAAACATTATATACTTGTCTCAATGTATATTTGCTAAAATTCAACAATATTCATGACTTAGAAAAGATCTGGGGAATCTGATTTCTGATTCAATGTTTAAAGAGCTTGGAAGTCACCACTCCATTCTAACAAGCAGTACAAAGTGGACCAGATTGAAACATTAACAACTCTTCTTGGATCTGAAAGACAGGGGAGGACACGGGGGCAAACTGCTGCCTCCAAGACTGCAGACAGACTGGTGACTACAGAGTCAAGGTTTCCAGAGCAAAGACTCATGCGCTCTGTGGGAACCAGCCCTGGAGTCGGAAAACCTCAACTGTAAGTAAGGAATTGCTGGAAGTTTGGTGTGGCCAAAACCCCGGGAAGGCCCAGCAATAGGGATACCCAGCCATGGTAGGCTCTGCACGTTTTTTACCTCCAGCACAACCAGACATTCACAATAAATATTGGACAAAACAATGCATTCCTGTTTCGGGCAGGAGGAGGGGAAGGCAGCATTCTGAAATACCTTAGAGCTCAGAGCTCTCTGTTCTTCAACACGGTCTGCCCTCAGAGGAGATCAGTTCACCAGAGCCTACCCTGCTCGGGTTTTATCAGAGCCTCACTGACCCAGGGAAGGAAAGCACCCACCTCCAGCCCACTCTAGCCCAAGAGGGAAGAAAAAAGGCCAAAACTCTTGTGAAGCTCACAGCTCAGATGCACAGGCTCACAGAGAGACTAGGGCCCAATCAGAGGAATGTGGAACACTTCCCTTCTCCCTACACCTCCACCACCATGTTACTACAGGCCTATTTACAGCAGTTCCTTTCCCCTTTTTCCTTTTTTGTCCTGCTATCAAGAAAAAGATTACTAGGCCTACTAAAAGGCCAAAATCACAATGTGAAGAGACAAAGCAAGCATAGAACCAGACATGACAGAGATGTTGGAATCATCAGACTGGGAATTGAAGTAAGTCTGATTAGCATGGTAAGGGTGCTAGGCGATAAAGGAGACAGCATGCAAGGAAAGATGGACAACATGAGCAGAGATGGAAATCCTAAGAAAGAACCACAAAGAGATGCTAGAGATAAAAAACACTGGAACAGAAATGAAGAATGCTTTTGATGGGCTTATTAGTAGAGTGGACACAGCTAAGGAAAGAATCTCTGAGCTTGAGGACATCTCAAATAGAAGCCTCCAAATCTGAAAAGCAAAGAAAACGAAGACTGAAAAAAAAAAAAAAAAAAAAAAAAAAGAACAGAATATCAAGGACTGAAGGACAACTTTAAAAGTGTAATATACTTGTAATGGGAATTCCAGAAGAAGAAAGAAAGGAACAGAAGAAATATTTGAAACAGCAATGACTGAGAATTTCCCCCAAATTTGTGGCAGACACAAGACCACATATCCAAGCAGCTCAGAAACCACTGAGCAGTATACAATGCCAAAAAAACTATATGTAGGCATGTCATTTTCAAACTACAGAAAATAAAAGATAACAGAAAAAATCCTAAAAGAAGCCAAAGGATGGCGCTTGGGTGGTTCAGTCGGCTAAGCATCTGCCTTCGGCTGAAGTTGTGATCTCGGGGTCCTGGATGGAGCCCCATATTAGGCTCCCTGCTCAGCAGGGAGTCTGCTTGTCCCTCTCCTCTGCCCCTTCCCTCTCTTTCTCTCTCAAATAAATAAATAAAGTCTTTAAAAACATGATTTAAAAAAAAAGAAATTACATCCAACTTCGCCTCCAAGACTGTGTAAACAAGAAGAGAATGGAGTGAAATATTTCAAATGTTGAGAGAAAAAAACCCCACCAATCTAGAATTCTGCACTCTGTGAAATTACCCTTCAGAAGGGAAGGAGAAATAAAGACTCTCTAAAGCAAACAAAGTTGAGGGAACTTGTTGCCAGTAGACCTGCCTTCAAGAAATGTGAAAATAAGTTCTTTAGAGAGAAGGAAAATGATGTAGGTCAGAAACTGGGATGTGCAGAAAGGGAGGAAGAGCAATGAAGAAGGAATAAGTGAAAGTAAAATAAAAATTTTTATTTTTCTAATTTTTAATTGATCTACCAGATAACAGTTTGTTCAAAATAATAGCAACATGTCCTCAATTATGTATACTCTTGTATATATCATGCATTCCACAAGACATACTTATGTGCTGTTCTGCATGAGTGAAATGAATGATACAGGGGACAGGAAGAAGAGATTATTTTGTCATTATAGGGTATTTGCACTATCCATGAAGTATCTACTGTTACTGGAAAGTGGACTTGAATTAGTAGTAAATGCACATTGCAAATTCTTGTACAACCACTGACAAAAGTAAAAAAGAAAGTGTAACTAATATTTTAAGAAAGGAGAGAGAATGGAACCATATAAAATGCTCAGGTAAAACCAAAAAAGGCCGAAAAATAGTGAAAGAAAAAAATGGGAACAAAAACATAAGTAATAAACAAAACGGTAACAAATGCAATAGGTATTAATCCAACTATATCAACAACAAATTCGAACACCAATGGCCTGCATACACCAATTAAGAGGCAGAATGTCAGAGTGGATCAAAAAACAAGACTCAACTCTATGTTGTCTAAAGAACTCCACTTTAAAAATAAAGACAGTTGGGGCGCCTGGATGGCTCAGTCGTTAAGCGTCTGCCTTCGGCTCAGGTCATGATCCCAGGGTCCTGGGATCAAGCCCCACATTGGGCTCCCTGCTCGGCAGGAAGCCTGCTTCTCCCTCTCCCACTCCCCCTGCTTGTGTTCCCTCTCTCGCTGTCTCTCTCTCTGTCAAATAAATAAATGAAATCTTTAAAATAAATAAATAAAATAAAATAAAAACAAAGACACTTAAAATAAAGACATTTAAAAATAAAGATTAAAATTAAAAGTAAATGCATGGAGAAAAATATACCATGCTAATACTAATCAAAAGAAAGCAAGAGTAGCTATACTAATTTCAGACATTGCAGACTTTAAAGCAAGAAAAGTTACCAGGGATAAATTAATGGCAAAACACAGAAAATTTTCTGCCAAGACTGGAAACAAGCCAATGACAGTCACTATTCAAAAGTGTACTGGAGGTCCTAAGCAAGACAATCAGCAATAAATAAATACAATAAAACAATTAGAAAGGAAAAAATAAATCTCTCGTGTTTAATACTAATATGTAGAAAGTAAAAAAAAATAAATAAATACACAAGCTAATAGAACCACTAAGAGAATCCAGCATCATTGCCATGTGCATGCCAATATACAAAAGCAACTGCATTTTGTATACCAGTGATGAGTAACTAGAAGTTAAAATGGAAAGAATTTATAATATTTACAATATCAGTAGGAATATGAAATGTTTAGGAATAAATCTAACAAAAGCTTTGCAAGACACCTATCAAGAAAAATACAAAACATTTAAAAGAGCTAGATACACAGAAGGATATATCATATTCATGGACTATAAGACTTGTTTTAGGACTGACATCAATTTTCCAAAACTGATGTATGGGTTAGAGATTCTATCCAATCTCATCAAAATCCCAGATTTTTTTTTTTTTTTGGAAACTGTCAAGCTGGTTCAAAAATGTACGTAGAAAAACAAAAGCAAAAGAAGGGCCATGGTACACTTGGAAAGATGCAGAAAATGGTAGGTTCACAGGACCAAGAGTAGCAACATGGTGAAGCTAAGAAGTTCAGACAGTGTGGCACCAATGTGGGGACAGTGCAGGTCTCCCCACCTCGGGAGAGGTGACACTGGAGCCGGGGGACACTCTCATGCGGCTGCCCCTGTCCTGCAGGGTGTTCCGCTCCATCACTGGTATCTACCCATTAGATGCCTGTAGTGCACACACACACACACACACACACACAAACACACACACACACACACAGAGTCACGGCAACAAAAAAATGCCTCCAGAAATTGCAAAATGTCTCCGGGAGGGGGGGTAAAATTACCCCCAGGGAGGAAATACTGGAGTAGACAAAAACAGCCCATAAAACTACATTAAAAATGAGAAACAGACCACACATACATAGTTCCATGATTCATGACAAAAGCAACAATGCCTCATATTATAGACAAAACTCAATTCCAAATGACTTATAGATCTGTTAAAGGTGGAAATTAAAACAAAGTTTCTGGATGACAACATAAGAGAATATTTTCACAGCCTCGGGCCAAAGATTTCTTGAATAGGACACACAATAGCACAAACCACGGAGGGCAAACATGGTATACCAGGCTTTATTAAAAGTAAGAACTTCTGTTTAGCACAGGGCACGTTATGGAGTAAAAAGCCAAACCACTGTGCTGGAGAAAATAGTTCTAAAAATATCTGACGAGAACTGCTAGCCAGAAGAAAGAATTCACACGGTAGGAAAACGGAGACAACCCAACAGAAAAATTGGCCAAAGTCTTGAGACACTTCTTGAAAGAGAATATCCACATGGCACTAAACGTAAGAAAAGGGCTCAGCCTCCTTAGTCCTCAGGAAAATGCAAATTAAAATTATAATGAGATACTACTGTAGTTCTATTCAAATGGCTAAGACAGAAAAGTCAGATGATGCCTAGGGTTGGTGAGGATTTGGGACTGAAACACTCATAAGATGCTAAAGGATGTGTATACGGGCACTGCCCACCAAAGCTGATCATACACCGCCCCTCGACCTGGGATAGGGGCTGCAACTGGTGACTCATGCAGATCACTTTATAGGCCAGGATACCCATCTCCCACCTTCTCCGTCTGTTGACTGATGAAGGCTCACACCTTTTCCAGAGAATGACTTTTTGATGGGAGCCATCTCGTCTGCAAATGCCCACAATGTGATGACCACCCCTTGGGGAAGGTCCACAACCAATGCCTGGCTGATCACAAGTTATAAAAGTCCTCTAGGGGTGACTTGGCGGCGCCATTCATCCTCCAGAGCTCCCCATGGAGTCAGACTGAGGTGGACTCCAATCAAATCTGCAGGTTGGCTTGGCTCCTTCCCCTGGCCCTGCTCCTCCCTCACTCCCTCACAGGCTCCTCCAGAACAATCTTTCCATAAATCACCTGCACAGCAACCCCCTCTCAGGCTCTGTTCCTGGGCACTGTGACCTAAAACAATCAGCAAGTGCACTCCTCAGTGGAATCCACTCGACAGAAGTGTGTGCACAGGTGCACCACAGACACATAAGCAAGTTCATGGCAGTGCTCATCAGAATAGGCATGCCGGCTGCCCATCAACACCACAATGGATACATCACAGTTTCTTCTCACAGTGCAGCACCCACGACAACCACACAGAACATGACCGCCTCCCAAAAACATAATGATGAGTAAAAGGAGTCGGGCACAAAAGAAAGCATCCTCCTTGATTACACTTACATAAAGCTCAAAACAATCCGAAAGAACGCTAATGATAGAACTTCTGAGAGTGGTTGCCATTTGAGGTAGTAATGGGGGGAGGGGGGCATGGGAGAGGCGTTTTCAAGTGCTTTGGGAAGGTTCACGAAACTCTACAAGTATCATTCATAGACATCTATGGATGCATGTTATATTGTAATAAAATGCATTTTTATTTTTTTTAAAGTAACTGTCTTTTCTTTTTTTTTTTTAATGATTTTATTTATTTGACAGAGAGAGAGCAAGCACAAGCAGGGGGAGCAGCAGACGGAGAGGGAGAGGGAGAAGCAGGCTCCCCACTGAGCAGAGAGTCCAATGTGGGGCTTGATCTCAGGACCCTGGAATCATGACCTGAGCCGAAGGCAGATGCTTAATGCACTAAGCCACCCAGGCACCCCTAAAATTCATTTTTAAAAAGAGATCTTATTCTTCTACTTTCGGTAATAACTTATACAAAAGTACTACATGCAGCAAGTTTACTGATAATTCTTTATAGGATTTGTTTCCGGTATTTTGTCAGCCCTCTGGCCTCTTTCCACTGAAAAGGGTAATTGGGTCTCAGACATGTTTTCTCCACTGAAGTTGGCTACCAGCCATTCCAGAAGGACCTGTATCCAGGTTATTCCTAAAACCCCAGAATTCCTGATTGAGTCAGCCCTGGGGCTTTTCCCGTGGACTCATTCATCCAGCAGGTATTCACTAAACACCTGCTATGCACGAGGCAGTGTTGTGGGCTCTGGGGATGCGGCAGTGAATAAGACAGGCCTGGCTCCTGCTCTTGAGGAGCTTACAACCCAGACAGGGATCACAGCCTGGAAACTAGCATTCACCGGTCACCCGGGAGGCCTGCGGGGACACAGTGGGAAATGTTCACACAAAATCACTTGTGAAAGCACACTCCTTGGTGGTTACAGTTTGTGAAAGAACACACAACAGGAGCTGTTGGAAACCTGTGCCTTTCTGGTTTTGTTTTTGGACTAATATCAGTCCAAATTTGTATTTGGACTGATACCAATTTTCCCAAACTGATGTATGGGTTAGAGATTCTATCCAGTCTCATCAAAATCCCAGATTTTTTTTTTTTTGGAAACTGACAAGTTGGTTCAAAAATGTACGTGGAATGACAGTATCAGCAAATGAGCCCACGGACCAAAGAGAAAGGGTTGCCTCTGATTTCACCTAAACCTCCACAAGTTTTGTGCCCCAAGAGTAAAGGGGTCCCAAACTGTGATCGGATTTCCCTCGAGCCCACCAGAACATTGCCTCAGACTCATTTAATTGTTTAAAGAAAATTTTAAAAGATGACATTTCTCGTGGGCCTGCGTTTGTGCACACAAGTCCCGTGTACAGCACAGCGGACAGCACCAGCGACAGTAAGCGCAGACACACACAGGGGTGCCACCACCCCGCCAGCTGACACACAGGAGACACAGCGAGGGACGCTGGCAACAACCATGGGCACATCACACTCCCACAGAGTATTAGTTTAATCTGATGAAAGTGCTGGTCCAACCCTGTGTCTGACATACAAACCCACCTACAAATGATGGCTTCAGAGGGTTCTATCTGATATCACTCAGCACGTTCTCTTAGTGGTCAGCAGAGAGCTCAGCGGGATCTCCTTAGCCAACCACTTTTGCCACATCAATCCTTTGGAGACTTCCTGTTGGAAACACCTCAACTACCTGCACAAACACCTCTCCAGGGCCACTGGGATTGAGACGGGCCCAGTCTCCTCCCTGTATTCCCTACAGGCATATCTTGACACATGAGTGGAGTGACCTTCCCAATAGTCAAAGGCTGCCCAAAGATAATGAACTAAGTCGAGAGAAATGTCTCATTTCATTACAGACAAGGCTCTGATCGCATCTGAAAAGCCTCTAGGTGCAACTCCACCCAGAACACGAACAATCCCAATGCCCCTGCCATGATGTGCTTTTATGCCTGGCTTACCATGAGAAGGTGTTTTTATCCTGGAGTAGAAAATGCAACAATTTCTACCTCCCTCTTCATGATTATAAAATCGCGTTTGCCCGTCTGTGTACGCATGAAGAGATTAGCATGGGAATCAGTAGGCCGAGTAAAGAAGATGCCTTAGCCAGTGCAGGCAGGCATCATCCACTCTACTGAGAGGCAGAATAGAACAAAAAGGCAGAAGAAGGGTAAATTCAGTCTGTCTACTTGAAGTGAGACATCCATCTTCTCCTGCCTTTGGACATTGGTGCTCCTGGTTCTCAGGCCTTCAGACTTGGACCGAACTGCACCGCTTCCCTGGTTCTCCACCTTGCTGATGGCAGATTGTGGGACTTTTTAATCACATGAGTGAATTCCTACAGTGACTCTTTGTGCACACAGATATGTGACCATATGCATACATACATATATACATCTGTATCTCCTACGGGTTCTTTTTCTCTGGAGAAACAGAAGAGCCCTGTAATGGCCCTGACTAATATACTAGGCTATTAATTACGAAGATCTAAATAAATCCTCTGCCCTACTTCCCTCCTAGTAGAAAAGCCAAAATGTATATTCATTAGAATTAGGTTCTCAGAGTGTCCCCTGCTGTGTTGATGTCTAGGGGATTTATCTATACTTCCTGATGCGTGAATAAAATCATTCTAACCACGGGTTTTGCATATCGCTCTCAAGGAAGACCTTAATGCTCATGCAATTCAAATCGCCATTCAGCTGTCTGTAATTTCAGTGACAACTGTCCCCTTCACACATATGTACACCACTAATCAAAGAGCTAAAGGGTAGGAAGATGATCCTCCAGTGGCAAATTCAGGGATTCTCTACAGCAATAGACTTCAAACTGAATACAAGAGGATCTTGTTAGCTGAGTATACATTAACCCAGTCCCCAGTTACAAGGTTGTGTCGGGGAGAGTTAGCGTAACATAAAGACATTCGCCTACAAGCACCTGGGAGAATATTAGCCCCTTTCAAGGAACCCAGCCCACTTACTTTCAGCGCCTGCCCTTGTCCACCGCACCAAGTCTTTCTCAGCCAGTTGCTTCCTTAAGAGGCAGATGTTGGCAGCATCTAAAAGGATAAGACAAATTGGTTTTGAAGGAAACGTGAAAATCTTGCAAATGAAGCAGGATTTTATACAGAAGACAACTGTGATTTTGGAAAACACAGAATTTCATCTGGAAGCATTCACACACGAAAGACACGGTGGAGTCAAGAACTGAAAAGAATACGTACAAGAACAATGAAAACGCACACACCTTAAAAGAAAAATTATTTGAGGGGCGCCTGGGTGGCTCAGTCGGTTAAGCGTCTGCCTTCGGCTCAGGTCATGGTCCCGGGGTCCTGGGATCGAGCCCCGCATCGGGCTCCCTGCTCCACGGGAGGCCTGCTTCTCCCTCTCCCACTCCCCCTGCTTGTGTTCCTGCTCTCGCTGTCTCTGTCAAATAAATAAATAAAATCTTAAAAAAAAGAAATTAAATTAAAAAAAGAAAAATTATTTGAATTAAGAACTGTTCTTGGCAGACTGGTCATAGCAACTTTATTTTTTTTTGTTGTTTTATTTTCTGTATTTATTAAACATTTAACTACCAAACAAAACACATGAATCCCAAGCACCCACGGGCCAGTACAGGCAAGAGATTAGGCCCTAGTCATGAAGTGGCAACCACTGCAGGCATCAGTGCCCTAGCGAGGTGCCTAGAACGGGACAGGCAGTTGGGTTTAGCCCCCTTTATCCTGCTGCGGCTTAGCAAAAAAGGGAGGCACAACGCGCTGCATGGTCCGAATCACCCGGGAAACCTGGTCAAGACAGGAGGTGATGGACATTTGGAGTTGGCCAGGGTCCTCAGCAGTCAATCGGACAGTCAGGACGGTGACGTTCACATCGAGCTCCTGCCGAACTGGCCCTCGGAGTTCAGCATGTGAAGTCAGGAACCAGTGGGCAATCTCCGCCTCCACGGGCGACGGGAAAGGTACGGTGAGGGCGATCTAGAGCGGTTGGCCCCCAGGACCTCCAGCCGCCGGTGCCGCAGCTCCATCAGGCCCTGGCGCGCGGGGGGCCTGCTCCATCGGGGGCACGCCGGCAGAAGCGGCGCCCGCCTCTCCCTCAGTGCCGGGACTTCCGGGATTGCCCAGGCCTTCGGGGTCGCTGGGGTCACCAGGGTCACGGGGTTCACCAGGACCACCCGGCGCCCCCACCACAACGCCCACAGCACCTGTGCCTTCGTGTACCGCCCTCACGGCTCGCCCACCACCCGCCCCAGACCCCGTCTTGGATCCTCCCACCCTCCTCACGAGGCACAGAAGGACCTCATAGCAACTTTAATAATGGGCAGATAAAACAAACGTCTGAAAGAGGAGGATGGGTAACCAAAACAAAGCTCAAAAGTAAACCTGACGGTAGGCTACAAATGCTCGCTGGAGCCGCGGGGGACCCCAAGTTTCATCTGTGGCCTAGTCCCCCACCCGCAGTCCTGGGGGAGGTCACTGAGAGGCGTCGCCCACCGGCTGACCCCATGCTCGCTCAGGGAATCTGAGGCTCCTACCCCCGCCCCTGTCCCTGGGAAGCGGCTCTACCCACCCTTCCCACCCTGGGAGCCTTTCCAAGGACTCAGACGTGACAGAGCGTGTGGCCTGGAGACCATGTGGGCCCTGTAGTGCCCGAGCTCAGTTGAACCTCTGTAAAGTCGAGGTTCCACAGGCAGGGTTAGTACCTCCTCATCTCCCGGCTGCCCACGCTGGGCCTCAGAAGGAAGTCCCTTTGCTTACTTACCCTGCCACCTACCCAGGCTACTGGCCTCCGTATCGGGGTCTCCCAGCCCTCCCGGTGCTCCCGTCTGCAACTTCCCGCGACAACTCCTGACGTCGCGTGCCCACAAGCTCCGCCCCAGATCCCCGGATGGAGCGCGGATGAGCCAATGAGCTCAGCCCATTTCTGGACACGTGACACAGCCTGCCCAAGTGACTCTCTGCACCTGCGCGACGGCACTGCCGTCCGCGCTGGCTGGCCGGCGGTCGGGGTGTGAGGCGCTGTGCCTTCAGAGTCCCTGATGCGAGAGCGGAAGGCTCTGGAAACCCCGAGCTGGCTGTGGCCTGGCAGGGTGCCTCAGGCCTCGCCCCCACTCCCGGCACCGCGGCCTGGCGCCCGCCCCCGAACCTCCCGGTGCAGTCCTGAGGCCCGCGGACCCAGAGCAGGTGCGCCGCGGCGGAGACACTCTCTGGATTCCCAAGACCAATCAACGGTAAGCTGTCTCCTTAAATTCTGTTTATACTGATGACATGTGGAAGTGGTAATATTTTGGACGTATGGGGTTAAAACATCGTGTCAGTACTTACGTTGGCCTTTTCGCTTTTAAGTTTTGACGGGGCTGCTAGACACGCGTGAGCTGCGCAGGTGGCCCCGCTCTCGGTGGACGGCGAGGACGCGGGGTGGCCGGGTGACGTGTCTGTCCAGCCAGGGCAGTCCGGACAGCTCGCGGGGCTCCCTGGCTTTCCAGGAGCAACACGCGTCAGCCAGAGGGTCCGCCGCCCTCCGGGAAAATGTAACCCAAGGAAAAGACTACTCTCGGAATCTCAGCTGCCGTTCCAGGGAGGCGTGCCTAGGAAAAAGGGGTGCCTGTTTGCCGGCTGGCTCCGGATGGGTCAGCTGCGGGGTCTCGGGGGGTGGGGGGAGCTGTGCAGAGAAGGCAGGTGTTCCAGGGCTGGGGAATTCCAGGACAAATCTGAGGACGGGGCAAGAAATACTGAGAGTGTTTGGGGAACCCCCCAGTGACCAGTGGCGTGGTCAGTGGGTATTCCAAGAGCAATGACCGTCTGTCTAGGCCCCTGGAAGTTATTTTTAATTATTCTATGATGCAGAGGGCTTCCGCATTCTCCCCACTCTCTAGTTTAAAAAAAAAAAATTTAAAAACAAAAGTAGTTTGCTGTATTCACATATGCTGTATGTGAATAGGATCAGTTTATGGAACTGGTAAAGAAGTTTTTTTCCGTCTGGATCAACATGGAGCAGAACAGCCCACATTCACTAAAACTGCTAGCTAGGCGGCAAAGGCACCGGATAAACACCCCCAACCCCCACCGCTGACCCACCCATTCACCACTCTCTCCAGCTGCTGGGCAACAGGAGGGTTTTTTTCCTTTTGCAGAGTATGCGATTGGGGCCAGCACTGACCTTGCCCACATCTCAGAGGACTAGGAGGTCCCAGCTAACATCAGGGATATAATAGTAAAAGCCTAGTAATAATGGCAAAATAATACTCTGAAAATTATTTAGTAGTTTCCAACTACAATAGCTCTTCCTTCAGAAATGCTTAAGATTGGCGTCTATTTTGCTCTAGAGAGAACATTCCTTATTAGGGCAAAGTGAAAAGGAAAGCAACAATAGCCAAAAAGAGGCAGAAAATGAAAAGCCACAAGCTTCTACCGGCGTAGGGAATGCAATTTCTCTTTGCTCGTTCAAGAACAACTAGAATATACCGAGTACTCCATAAACAGCCGCTGTGGACTCACATGCTTTATCCCCCTCATTACAACATCAGTGTGTGATGCTGAAAATGGCCAATTCTATAGCAAAGAATCATTCCCCAGGGCAGCATCTGGGCCTCTGCTGTAGAAAATGCTTTGGAAACAGCATTGGGTTTCCTTCCAGATTCCTTAGGCCTCTGCCCAAGATGTGACCTGAGCTGATTCTCCAGAATCCATATAAAGAACGTTTTTACTTAATCTAGTCCAAATTCATACTGCTTTATTCAAAAGTTGTGTCCCTGAGGAGTTAAATATGCTACGTTTCTTCCTATCAACTCACCTGGTAATCCACTGTTTAAAGCTAACTAGGCCATCAAGCTCGGTAACAACATCCAGGGAACCCATGTTGTATTTCAGGCTGTGCTGTGCAGCTTACAAGCAGCTTTTCATTTTATCTTGGTAACACCATGAGGTAGGTATTTTTTATTATCCTCATTTTACACATGAGGAATGAAGAAACAGAAGTTAGGTAACTACCTTTTCAAAACAGAAGAGCAGACAAGAAAAAAGCCAGGTCTACTAACTACATGCTCATGAGGCACACGAGCCCACTTGCTGATACTCATCCCTTATGTTAATCACCTATAAACCCATTAGGAATAGTCGTTTGTTAACCTAACCTGGATTAGGTGCTTCCAGCTTCCAAGGATAACAAAGATAAAGTCAGGCCCCTTATGTCAAAAAAAATTCACCATCTGGCGGAGAATTATTTTGAAATGCAGGGGCTCAAACCCTCATTTATTTGTCTTCTGAATTTGAAATACTTTCTGTTCTCGGTTTGCCCATGTTAGGTTTTTGGTTGTTTTTGTTTTCTCTGAGCTTGGAGGCAGAAAGACCTGCAATCACAGACTGTAACTTTTTCATTGTTTCATCTTCTATTATATTTTGGATTCAGGACCACCTTTTCTGCCGACTGTTCCATTTGCACGTGTCTGCTGCACACATGCAAGTCCCAGTCAATGGGAAAGTAAAAGTTTTGTCAAACGAGTTTCATGACATTGCTGTATTTTACTGATTTCTAACTTTTGTGTTAGCTAGTGTGTGTAGACCAGTCTAAAGAGGCAGTCCAGGCTAACATGAGCTTTATTTCGCTTGTACAGTGTTTTACCGTTAATTCAATGTTTTAAAATTAGAGTTTATATAAAAATCCATACTTCTGGTTTCTTCTGAAAACTTGGAAGTTCTAGTAACAAAACACTGCGCCCACATGCCCACATGGCAACAAGGCCAGAGCTGAAAAGTAACCATCCCTTTTAGTAGGGTATGCCTACTCCAATTCCCCAGTCCCCACCATTCCCTAGAGTGTTCCTGTCACTGAGACTGTGCATGCACTTGTCATTAAGCATCCCACCTACCCTGTTTTCTTATGGTATGAGAGTATTTCTGTATCTGTGTCTTTATCCAAAGATGAAAAAAAAACTCAAGCTTTGTGATTATTTTTGTATCCAGTCTGCCTTGCTCATTTGCTTTGCCTGATCCCTGCAAATAGGCTCTAACCTGTAAGGTGGATAAATAAATTGTATTCCAAATCAGACTAGCAGGAGCATGTGTAATCAAGTCCTCCCGTGGAGCAAAAAAAGCGTGTGACTGAAAACTCTGTATTTCCCATGTGGATCACTTATCTATTGCTGTGTAACAAAACGTTCCCAAAACTCAGTAGCTTAAAACATCCACCTGTTTGGCTCTTCATTCTTTGGGTCAGCAGTTTGGGTTGGACTCAGCTACATAGCTCTTATATTGGTTACACCTGCTGGACTCATTCATGCATCTGTGGTCAATTGGTGGTCAGTGGCCTAACTCACATGCCTGCAGATTTGCTGGCTACAGGTTTAGGCAATGAAAGTCACTAGCTTTTGTGTCTTTCTTTGTCCAGAAGACTAGCCCTGGCTTGTTCCCGTCATGACTGTTAGGGGGTTCCTGAATTAGTCCCCTCCGTTGGCTATAACAAAATACCACAAACTGTGTGACTTCAATAACAGAAACATTCTCTCATGTTCTGAAGGCTAGAAGTCCAAGATCAAGGTTCTGGCAAGGTTGCTTTCTGGTGAGACCACGAGTCCTGGCTTGCAGACAGCTGCCTTCTTACTGTGTCCTCCTGCACATAGAGAATGTACTCGCTCTGGCATCTCCTCTTCTTCTTAACACACCAGCCCTATTGGATCAGGACCCTACCCCTATAACCCCATTTAACCTTAAGTACCTTCTTAAAGGCCCCATCCCCAAATAGAGTCACACTGGGGCTCAGGGCTTCAGCCTATGAATTTGGGGAGGACAAAGTTTAGTCTGCCACATGTCCCAAGAGCAACCAGAAGCCAAGCCCCTTAGGTAGCATTCACTGTTTTCTCATTGATCGAAACGAGTCCTGTAGCCAAGCTCTGAGTTGGTGTGGGACGGGACTACCCACGTGCATGGATACAGGGAGGCATGAGCAACTGGGGAACCATGATGGGAACAACCCACCAGACGCCAGGCCAATTCTCTTGAACTACTATATATTCAAACCATTTTACTGTTTTTTTTTAAAGATTTTATTTATTCATTTATTTGAGAGAGAGCGCGCATACAGAGTGGGGGAGGGCAGAGGGAAAGAATCTCAAGCAGACACTGCACTGAGTGCAGAACCCAAAATGGGGCTCCATCTCACCACCCTGAAATCATGACCTGAGTGGAAATCAACAGCTGGCCACTTGACCGACTGAGACACCCAGGGGCTCCTAAATCGTTTTATTTTAAACCAATGCAGTGGTAGTACTGACACTTACTATCTAACATTCAGTTGTGGTCTGCTGATTGTTGTAAGCAGATCATGGACACACCTTCTGCTTCCAACGGCTGGTTGAGGGGTGGGCATGGACCCAGTGCAGGACAAAATGGGAATGTTTGCTGGGGGTATTTGTAGGAAATACAATAAATACAGTACAATAGGGTGGCGCAAGATGGCGGAGGAGTAGGAAACCTGGATTTCATCTGGTCTCAGTGATTCAGCTGGATAGTGATCAAACCATTCTGAACACCTACAGACTCAACAGGAGATCGAAGAAAAGAATGGCAACAACTCTGAACAGAAAAGCAACCACTTTCTGGAAGGTGGGACGTGCGGAGAAGTGAATCCAAGGCGATATTCGGGAGGATAGAGGGCGGGGGAGGGGGCCTCCGTCGGCCGCTTCTGCTGCAGAGCACAAAATCGAAACATTTAGAAGTCAGCTCCGCTGAGTGACGTCACTCCAGTGGCTAAGCGGGAGGTGGAACCCTCACGGGACAGAGTGGTCTCGGGATCCTCGGGTCACAGAAAGACCGGGCGTGCCCGAGTGTGGCAGAGCTCCCAGGTATTGGAGCGAGGAAGCCGGCTGCAAAGACGGAGCCAAGGCGTTGGCTCTCAGCTGGGGGTTCCCATAAACCGTGATCCGCTGCACAGTCGGGCCACTGCTCCTCCAGCAGGGACCCAACGAGCGGCAGATCTGGGGAGACTCTCCTTCCTCCCCGGGGAGGAGCGGCGCGGGAGTGCACCGCAGGGATCTGCTGGGTTTGGAAACTCCACACGGGGTCGGGTGCCAGAGATAGAAACGCTCCGTCACAGGCTGGGTGAGCACGGAGCGCGGCCGGAGACCAGGGAGACGGGAGTGACTGACTGCTTTTCTCTGGGGGCGCACTGAGGAGCGGCCCCGAGTTCTCAGCTCCTCCGGGGCAGAGATTGGGAGGCTGCCATTTTCACTCTCATCCAACAAAGCTGTACGGAAAGCATGCAAGAAACAAAAGCTCCCCGAGAGTAAACCCGAGCAGATTACTTAGCCCTGATCAGAAAAGGGTGGGGCGATTCCGCCTCAGACAAAGACATTTGGGAACCATGGCAACAGGTCCCTCCCCCAGAAGATCAGCAAAAACAGCCAGCCAAGACCAAGTTTACCGATCAATGAGAATGGCAGAACTCCAGCACTAGGGGAATACTGCACATAGAATTCATGGTTTTTTTTACCATGATTCTGTAGTCTTTCAGTGTTAATTTTTTTAACTGTCTTTTTTTTTTAATTTTACTTTTTCCCTTTTCCAACCAACATCTTATCAATCCCTTTTTAAAAAAAAATTCTTTTTAATTTCTAGAGTCATAATCTATCCATTCATAGTAGTTACCCTTATTTTTGGCATATATATATGTTCTCTCCTTAAAATTTTGAGATACAGTTTCTTCTAACAGATCAAAATATACCCTAAATATCTACTGTATGCCTTTGTTCTAGGCTCCTGCCTGATCACATTCTCTCCCCCTTTTTTCTTTCTTTTTTTAAATCCTCTTCTTTTTTCAAACAGCTTCTTATCAATTCCTTTTAAAATTTTTTTTATATTTTCATTACAGTCATATTCCATCCCTTCATCATATCAACCTTTGTACATATTTAAGTCCTTCTTTCTTTAAAATTTTGGAAGGCACATTCTTCTAATGGAACAAAATACACCCAAAATCTAGTGTGTGGCACTGATCTATGCACCAGCCTGATCATATTTGATCATATTGTGTTTTGTTTTGTTCTCTTTTTGTTTTTATCTTTTTTGTTTTTTTTTTTTCACTGTTTCTTTTTTCTTTCTTCGCCTTTCTTTTCCCCTGGTTTCAGGTCTTCTCTGATTTGTTTTGAGTATACTTTCTGGGGACATTGTTACCCTGTTAGCAATTTGTTCTCTCAATCATCTGTTCTCCTCTGGACAAAATGACAAGATGGAAAAAAATCAACAACAACAACAACAACAAAAGAGGTAGTACCGTCTGCCAGGGACCTACTCAGTACAGACATTAGTAAGATGTTGGACCTAGAGTTCACAATCATGATTTTTAAGATACTAGCTGGGCTTGAAAAAAGCATGGAAGGTATTAGAGAAACCCTTTCTGGAGAAATGAAAGAACTACAATCTAACCAAGTCGAAATCAAAAAGGCTATTAAGGAGGTGCAATCAAAAATGGGGGCACTAACTGCTAGGATAAATGAGGCAGAAGAGAGAATCAGCGATATAGAAGACCAAATGATGGAAAATAAAGAAGCTGAGAAAAAGAGAGATAAACAACTACTGGATCACGAGGGCAGATTCGAGATATAAGCGATACAATAAGACGAAACAACATTAGAATAATTGGGATCCCAGAAGAAGAAGAAAGAGAGAGAGGGGCAGAAGGTATGTTGGAGCAAATTATACCAGAGAACTTCCCTAATGTGGGGAAGGAAACAGGCATCAAAATCCGAGAGGCACAGAGAACCCCTCTCAAAATCAATAAAAATAGGTCAACACCCCGACATGTAATAGTAAAATTTATGAGTCTCAGAGACAAAGAGAAAATCCTGAGAGCAGCTCGGGAGAAGAAGTATAGGTATAGGTATATAACCTGTAATGAAGAAACATTAAATTGGCAACAGACCTATCCACAGAGACGTGGCAGGCCACAAAGGACTGGCATGATATATTCAGAGCACTAAACAAGAAAAATATGCAGCCAAGGATACTATATCCATCTAGTCTGTCATTGAAAATAGAAGGAGAGATAAAAAGCTTCCAGGACAAACAAAAACTAAAGGAATTTGCAAACACAAAACCAACCCTACAAGAAATATTGAAAGGGGTCCTCTAAGCAAAGAGAGCACCTAAAACCAGCATGGACCAGAAAGGATCATAGACAATATACAGCTAACAGTCAACTTACAGGCAATATAGTGGCACTAAGTTCATAACTTTCAGTAGTTACCCTGAATGTAAATGGGTAAATGCTCCAATCAAAAGACACAGGCTATCAGATTAGATTAAAAAACAAGACTTGTCGATACGCTGTCTGCAAGAGACTCATTTTAGACCCAAAGACACCCCCAAATTGAAAGGGAGTGGAAAAACATTTACCATGCTAATGGACACCAAACGAAAGCTGGGGTGGCAATCTTTATATCAGAGAAATTAGATTTTAAACCAAAGACTGTAATAAGAGACAAGGAAAGACACTGTATCCTACTTAAAGGGTCTATCCAACAAGAAGATCTAACAGTTGTAAATATCTATGCCACTAACATGGAGCAGCCAATTATATAAGGCAATTAATAACAAAAGCAAAGAAACACATTGACAACAATACAATAATAGTGGGGGACGTTAACACCCCCCTGACTGAAATGGACAGATCATCTAAGCAAAAGATGAACAAGGAAATAAAGACTTTAAATGACACACTGGACCAAATGGACTTCACAGACATATTCAGAACATTCCATCCCAAAGCAACGGAATACACATTCTTCTCTAGTGCCCATGGAACATTCTCCAGGCTTGATCACATCCTAGGTCACAAATCAGGTCTCCACCAGTACCAAAAGATTGGGATTATTCCCTGCATATTTTCAGACCACAGTGCTTTGAAACTAGAACTCCATCACACGAGGAAAGTCGGAAAGAATTGAAATACATGGAGGCTAAAGAGCATCCTACTAAAGAATGAATGGGTCAACCAGGAAATTAAAGAAGAATTAAAAAAATTCATGGAAACAAAAGAAAATGAAAATACAACTTTTCAAAATCTTTGGGATGCAGCTAAGGCAGTCCTGAGAGGAAAGTATAGAGCAATACAAGCCTTTCTCAAGAAACAAAAAGGTCTCAAATACACAACCTAACCCTACACCTAAAGGAGCTAGAGAAAAAAACAGCAAATAAAGCCTAAACCCAACAGGAGAAGAGAAATAATAAAGATCAGAGCCGAAATCAATGAAATAGAGATCAAAAGAACAGTAGAACACATCAACGGAACTAGGAGCTGGTTCTTTGAAAGAATGAACAAGATTGATAAACCCCTGGCCAGACTTATCCAAAAGAAAAGAGAAATGACCCAAATCAACAAAATCATGAACGAAAGAGGAGCGATCACAACTAACGCCAAAGAAATACAATTATAAGAACATATTATGAGCAACTCTGTACCAGCAAATTAGATAACCTGGAAGAAATGGATGCATTTCTAGAGATGTATCAACTACCAAAATGGAACCAGGAAGGAGTAGAAAACTTGAAGAGACCTATAACCACTAAGGAAATTGAAGCAGTCATCAGAAATCTCCCAACAAACCAAAGCCCAGGGCCAGGTGGCTTCCCAGGGGAATTCTACCAAACATTTAATGAGAAATTAATATTTATTCTCCTGAAACTGTTCCAAAAAATAGAAATGGAAGGAAAACTTCCAAACTCGTTTTATGAGGCCACCATTACCTTGATCCCCAAACCAGAAAAAGACCCCATCAAAAAGGAGAATTAGACTAATATCCTTGATGAACATGGACGCAAAAATTCTCACCAAAATACTAGCCAGTAGGATCCAACACTACATTAAAAGGATCATTCACCACGATCAAGTGGGATATATCCCTGGGCTGCAAGGTTGGTTCAACATCCGCAAATCAATCAACGTGCTACAATACATTAACAAAAGAAAGAACAGGAACCATATGATCCTCTCAATAGATGCAGAAAAGGCATTTGACAAAGTACAGCATCCTTTCTTGATCAAAAGGCTTCAGAGTATAGGGATAGAGGGTACCTACCTCAATATCCTAGAAGCCATCTATGAAAAACCTACAGCGAATATCATTCTCAATGGGGAAAGGCTGAGAACTTTGCCCCTAAGGTCAGGAATGCGGCAGGGATGTCCACTCTCACCAGTGCTATTCAACATAGTATTAGAAGTCCTAGCCACCGCAATCAGACAACAAGAAGAAATCAAAGGCATCCAAATCGGCCAAGAAGAAGTCAAACTCTCACTCGTTGTAGATGATATGATACTTTATGTGGAAAATCCAAAAGACTCCACCCCAAAACTGCTAGAACTCATTCAGGATTCAGTAAAGTGGCAGGATATAAGATCAATGTACAGAAATCAGTAGCATTCCTATACACCAACAACAAGACTGAAGAGAGAGAAATGAAGGAGTCGATCCCATTTAAAACTGCACCCAAACCATAAGATACCTAGGAATAAATCTAACCAAAGAGGCAAAGGATCTGTACTCAGAAAACTATAAAAGACTCATGAAAGAAATTGAGGAAGACGGAAATGGAAAAACGTTCCATGCTCATGGAGTAGAAGGACAAATATTGGGAAGGTGTCAATGCTACCTAGAGCAATCTACATATTCAGTGCAATCCCCATCAAAACACCATCCACTTTGTTCAAAGAAGTGGAACAAATAATCCTAAAATTTGTATGGAACCAGAAGAGAGCCCGAATAGTCAGAGGAATGTTGAAAAAGAAAAGCAAAGCTGGCAGCATCACAATTCCGGACTTCCAGCTCTATTACAAAGCTGTCATCATCAAGACAGTATGGTACTGGCACAAAAACAGACACATAGATCAACGGAGCAGAATAGAGAGCCCAGAAATGGACCCTCAATTACATGGTCTACTAATCTTTGACAAAGCAGGAAAGAATGTCCAATGGAAAAAAAGACAGTCTCTTCAACAAATGGTGTTGGGAGAATTGGACAGCCACATGCAGAAGAATGAAACTGGACCATTTCCTTACACCACATGCAAAAATAGACTCCAAATGGTTGAAAGACCTCAATGTGAGACAGGAGTCCATCAAAATCCTAAAGGAGAACACAGGCAGCAACCTCTTCGACCTCAGCCGCAGCAAATTCTTCCTAGAAACATCGCCAAAGGCAAGGGAAGCAAGGGCAAAAAAGGACTATTGGGATTTCATCCAGATAAAAAGCTTTTGCACAGCAAAAGAAACAGTCAACAAAACTAAAAGACAACCGACGGTATGGGAGAAGATATTTGCAAATGACGTATCAGATAAAGGGCTAGTATCCAAAATCTATAAAGAACTTATCAAACTCAACACCCAAAGAACAAATAATCCAGTCAAAAAATGGGCAGAAGATATGAGCAGACATTTTTCCAAAGAAGACATCCAAATGGCCAACAGACACATGAAAAAGTGCTCAACATCGCTCGGCATCAGGGAAATCCAAAACAAAACCTCAATGAGATACCACCTCACACCAGTCAGAATGGCTAAAATTAACAAGTCAGGAAACGACAGATGTTGGTGAGGATGCAGACAAGGGGGATCCCTCCTACACTGTTGGTGGGAATGCAAGCTGGTGCAACCACTCTGGAAAACAGTATGGAGTTTCCTCAAACAGTTGAAAATAGAGCTACCATACGATCCAGCAATTGCACTATTGGGTATTTACCCCAAAGATACTAATGTAGGGATCCGAAGGGGTACATGCACCCCACTGTTTATAGCAGCAATGTCCACAATAGCCAAACTGTGGAAAGAGACAAGATGTCCGTTGACAGATGAATGGATAAAGGACAAGTGGTATATATACACAATGGAATATTATGCAGCCATCAAAAGAATGAGATCTTGCCATTTGCAACCACATGGATGGAACTGGAGGGTGTTATGCTGAGTGAAATAAGTCAATCAGAGAAAGACATGTATCATATGACCTCACTGATATGAGGAATTCTTAATCTCAGGAAACAAACTGAGGGTTGCTGGAGTGGTGGGGGGTGGGAGGGATGGGGTGGCTGGGTGATAGACATTGGGGAGGGTATGTGCTATCGTGAGCACTGTGAATTGTTCAAGACTGTTGAATCACAGATCTGTACCTCTGAAACAAATAATACAATATATGTTAAGGAAAAAAAAGCAGGAGGGGAAGAATGAAGGGTGGGAAATCGTAGGGGGAGATGAACCATGGGAGATGATGGACTCTGAAAAACAAACTGAGGGTTCTAGAGGGGAGGGAGTGGGGCGATGGGTCAGCCTGGTGATGAGTATTAAAGAGGGCACGTTCTGTATGGAGCACTGGGTGTTATACACAAACAATGAATCATGGAACACTACATTAAAAACTAATGATGTAATATATGGTGATTAACATAAAAATTTTTTAAAAATACACTACAATAATACCACAATATAAATAATAAATAATATAAAATAATATATATAAAATAATCCCTAAACCCCCAAGAAAAGGGGGAAGAAACGGTCCCTCTTTTTTCAGACATTGTTGTGTCTGTGTGTGATGCCTAAGAAGCTATAGCCATGCCACTGTCCAGTCGAGGATGAAGCCTATACCCAGAAGGGAAGGGAGCCCAGAGAAATGCAGATAAAAGCTCCTGATGTCCATGCCCAGATCCCATTTGCCTCTGGATTTCTGTTGCGCAGCCTCATAAATGTCCTTCTGGAGATTGGCCTGAGTCCCTGTGTTCTTTTACTTATGCATGGATACTAATTGGATTGGTCAACCAATGAGGAACCATAGAGGGCATACAGCCTTCCTGGGAAGCCTGGGACCTTATTCACACACTGGCCCAGGGCAGGTTCTTGTCTCAGCTTCCTTCTCTGAAAAAGCAGGAAATGCCTCTTCTATACGCCCTAAGCAAGGCTTTATGATCAGGTGAAATAATGCATGTGGAAACATTTCAAGCTGTATAAATTGTCAAATCAATGTAAAGAAGAGAGAAGACAGCCTATTTAAAGATGAAAGGATTGACAGTTAATAGCTAGAATTATGTCATATCAGCAATCCATCCCTTTAGTCAAGTCAGTAAGAGGACTTGTCAAATGTGTTTACAGTTACAGAGAACAAAACAACCACATACTATACAACAGACCTCCAGCTATAATTAATTTCTCAATTAAATAAAGATAGTCTTAGTATTGTGTGTGAGCTGAGTAGGAAAGGTAGGGGCAGTAGGTGGACCAGGTCTGTATCAGTGAGGAGAATTTCAGCTGCAAGCCAACACCCAGCTTGCCCTGACTTAGAAAATAAAGGAATCGTTTGGCTCAACTATATAGAGTCGGCAGCATGGCATCTACCAGATTTCTGGGGAGGTGTGACTCAGTGATTCAATTAGGGACTCAAGCACCCAGCTCTCTCTCTGTGCTTCTGCTTCTCATGGTATCAGCCTCACATTCACAAATGTCCAGCCAGTAATTGCTAGATGCATCATCAAGGAAGGTCATGTATAGTCATTGCACGTTGCTTTGAAAAAAAAGCATTGTTCAATGCAAATATTTAAAATATATTCCAATTTTTATAATATTGAATCAAGGTTCCTTTATTTTTCAATATTTTGGGAGCCTCGAGAACTGGATAAGACTCCAGACTTCCTTGATCACAGAGTTGTCCTGTGGTACTGATGCAACCAATGATTAGTCCTGAAACCATTTGCTTGAAAACTTTCTTCCTGGAGTGCAGTTTGTCTTAGTTTTGGTAAACACAAATTTGGAAATCTGCATTAGTCAAACAGGGCTTAAATGCCCCTGCATCAGATCCCCACCTCCACCCCACACATAAAAGAAATCTGTGTACCTGATGTGATAGCAACAGGGACCAATTCTAAAATCTCCCACTGAGATTTAAGGAAGTAAATAAAAAGAAGGAAGACCATGTTTACATTAATTTATCATCCACAGTAGTTAGAATGCTTATTAGAATGGCATTTCTAAAGAATTTTAAATTGGCACAGGTCTTCTGATCCATTACATGCGTGATTTCCCTGCACCAGGCATAGATGTTAAGACAATGGTCTTTACCATTTATCCAAAGAAGACATCCAAATGGTCAACAGACACATGAAAAAGTGCTCCACATCGCTCAGCATCAGGGAAATCCAAATCAAAACCTCAATGAGATACCACCTCACACCAGTCAGAATGGCTAAAATTAACAAGTCAGGATACGACAGATGTTGGCGGGGATGTGGAGAAAGGGGAAGCCTCCTACCCTGTTGGTGGGAATGCAAGCTGGTGCAGCCACACTGGATAAGAGTATGGAGGTTCCTCAAACAGTTGAAAATAGAGCTACCCTACGATCCAGCAATTGCACTACTGGGTATTTACCACAAAGATACAAATGTAGGGATCCGAAGGGGTACGTGCACCCCAATGTTTATAGCAGCAATGTCCACAATAGCCAAACTGTGGAAAGAGCCAAGATGTCCGTCGACAGATGAATGGATAAAGAAGACATACAATGGAATATTATGCAGCCATCAAAAGGAATGAGATCTTGTCATTTGCAACGACGTGGATGGAACTGGAGGGTATTATGCTGAGTGAAATAAGTCAAGTCAGAGAAAGACATGTATCATATGACCTCACTGATATGAGGAATTCTTAATCTCAGGAAACAAACTGAGGGTTGCTGGAGTGGGGATGGGGTGGGAGGGATGGGGTGGCTGGGTGATAGACATTGGGGAAGGTATGTGCCATGGTGAGCGCTATGAATTGTGCAAGACTGTTGAATCACAGATCTGTACCTCTGAAACAAATAATGCAATATATGTTAAGAAAAAAAAGAGGATAGCAGGAGGGGAAGAATGAAGGGGGGTAAATTGGAGGGGGAGACGATCCATGAGAGACGATGGACTTTGAAAAACAAACTGAGGGTTCTAGAGGGGAGGGGTGTGGGGGGATGGGTTAACCTGGTGATGGGTATTAAAGAGGGCACGTTCTGCGTGGAGCACTGGGTGTTACGCACAAACAATCATGGAACACTACATCAAAAGCTAATGATGTAATGTATGGTGATTAACATGACAATAAAACATTTGAAGAAAAAAAAGACAATGGTCTTGACACTCACGTAAATATTTTCCTGCTGACTTCTATGTCGAAGGTTGACAGTGAGCTTGGCGTATAAGAACCCGAGATAGCTGGGTGCTAACAAACATAAGCCACATCCCCAGGGTTTTTGAACCACCATGGTCTGGTCTTTCTCAACCCAATTAAATAATGTATTTCTGTACATAAGCAAGCCAAATACCAAATGGAAATCATTTTAGATATTCAGAAGCATCAGCAAACCTTGGTCTCTAGTCAAACAGAAAGAAACAGCCATCAAGGGGGCGCCTGAGTGGCTCAGTCGTTAAGCATCTGCCTTCGGCTCAGGTCATGATCCTGGGGTCCTGGGACTGAGCCCCGCATCGGGCTCCCTGCTCCGTGGGAAGCCTGCTTCTCCCTCTCCCACTCACCCCACTCCCCCTGCTTGTGTTCCCTTTCTTGCTGTGTCTCTCTCTGTCAAATAAATAACATCTTTAAAAAAAAAGCCATCAATTAAAGACTATCCTGATGCTACATAACATCAGACGAAATAAACTACCCTTTTCAGAGATTTATACCTGTGCTTCTCGAACTAAGGTGCTTTAGGACAAAAGTCTTAAAATCAAATATTTTTAACCTTTTCACTCTATCAGTAGATCTAGGAATAAAACTCTGTTTAAACACGAAAAGTTCCCCTTTGACTTATTCTGATGAGTCACCTGTTATAAGCAGGCCGAATCTATTAACACCAGGAGCCATATATTTGTACCCCAATTCTGAGACCAATAACCAGTGTCTGTGTTGGGGGGTTTCCCCCTAAAACACCCCTAAGCAATTCTCCAGGACACCAGCTGGGTGGTGTCCTATCATTGAACTCAATTCTGGCAGTGTCTACTGGGAGACAGCATCATATTCCCCATGTGAAGGGCTCAGTCCTGTGTGACACCCTTCCCTCCTCCACTTCAGATGCCAGTCACAAGCCCAAGTTGTTAAACTTGACCAACCTGGGTGGACTACAAACTGGAGGTTCCAACAACACCCTCCTTGTGCTCAAATGATTTGCTATAGCAGCTCACAGAGCTCAGAAACATTTTACTTACTAAATGACCGGTTTAGGGGCACCTGGGTGGCTCAGTTGTTAAGCGCCTGCCTTCAGCTCAGGTCATGATCCCAGGGTCCTGGGATCGAGCCCCGCATCGGGCTCCCTGCTCTGCTGGAAGTCTGCTTCTCCCTCTCCCACTCTCCCCACTCCCCCTGCTTGTCTTCCCTCTCTCACTGTGTCTCTCTCTGTCAAATAAAATCTTTAAAATAAATAACTTGTTTATTGCCAAAGATATTAGAGGATATGCATGAACAGCCAGACTGATGAGCTGCATAGGGTGAGGTATATGGGAAGGGGCATGGAGCTTCCATGCTGTCAATGAGCACACCACTCTCCCCAGCTCCACGTGTTCACCAACCAAAAGAACTCCAAGCCTGTCCTTTGGGTTTTTATGGAGGCTTCATTACATAGGCCTGATTAGTTAACTCTCTGGCCAATGGTGATTGATTCGACTTCCACTCTCTCCCCTCTCCTGAGATTAAAGGGTGGGACTGAACATTCCAACCCTTGAATCACAATGTTGGTTCCCCTGGCAGCCAGCCCCTCCCTTCTCAGGTGCAAAAGCTATCTCATTAACATAACAAAAGACACTTAGGAAATTCCAAGGGTTTTAGGAACTCTGGGCCTGAAAAACCAAATATATATTTATAATTATAAATCATTGTATCGCACCAGTGCACGTTCATAATATTTCTATTTGTATCCCCAATGCATAGCAAATCATTTAGCATATAGTCAGTACTCAATACATGTGAGCTAAAGTTTTACTAGACTTAAAACTACCCACCTGTAGGACACTTCACTGAACATCTTATCTTCAAACATCACTTAGATACCACCTTTCCCAGGTGGCTGACCATATCTTTATGGATGTGTCACAGGCATTGTTTGACCAAGTAGAAAGTCATAGTGCAGCATTTTTCATGTTCTCCAGTAAGTCATTCCATCAGGTAGCCTTTGACAGTGCCAAAGCAAGAATGAATAAGCAATTGTCAAATGCTCCCCCTCAGGGAAGATATCTAGTGGGGATTTGCTTTAACATTGCTAAAATCTCAAAGAACAAAAAGCTTCTTTTTTATAAGCCTTTAGAAAAACTAAAGATCTGCCAGAAAAGGCACATCTGACAGACTGCCTTTGCATCCTCCAAGGAAGAAACAAACCAGATCAAGAGTTTGGCACCTGTGCTCTCATCAAACCCCTCCTCCTCTTACCTCTAAATACAGAGCAGCAAAGCTTCCATAAGCTTCCAAAGTCAGGCCTGCTACCATTCCCTTAACCTGCAAGTGACCAGGTTAGGCCATATTAATGTTGGAAAAGACATGAGGATTCAAAGCCAACAGCTAAGAAAGAATTCTTGAGACGTCTTTGGTGCAAAAAGGTGGTGTTACTAAAGCATGGGGACAGGACCCGTGGGCAGGAAGAGCGGCCCTGGGGTCATGAGGAGGGGCCCAGTATATACTTTGAAGTTGGGAGGGGGTTAGTCTTTCCTTAGGTCTCTAAGGAGACTTAGAGTCTCCTTAAGTCTCTAAGGAATTTTGGAAGCACGGTTTCCAGGACCTTGAGGGAGCTAGCTATTGTTGGGAAAAGGTCATTTATTCCCATCTAAAAAAAACCTTTGTTTGAGAACCTTCAGATGTGTATATGCTTGGGGAGTGATTGCCAACACATATCTTGGGGGGTTTAGAGATAAAAGGAAATTTCTCAAGGAATTTTTACATGTTAAAGAAGACTTACAGGATCCTGGGGGTCAGGCCAAGGTTGCCTTTTGCCCTTAGCAAAGTGTTAATATCCAGGCAGTTAAGTCCCTAGAGGAATGTCACTCTGCCTATTTCAAGGACTTGTCAGTGACCTGTAAGTAGTAAGGAAATTTAATAATTTTTCCTCTCCCTTTGTTTCCCACATCAATACCCTGTAGTGATTTGTATATATAAAATGACTTCACCTTCTGCAATAGATGTCCAATGTGGCATTTGCCTGCCTGGCGTGCATTTCCCCTTTCTAAGTAGCAAGGTATGAGGTTCCATCAAAGAACCACCCTCCACTGTTTATGGGTTGAACCCATAATATGATTCCAGAGCTATATGGAGGACCCAAACTTGACAAAGGGACAACATGCTCCTGGCTAAGTGATGTATTTAGGGATACAAATGTGACAGAAGTAAGGCAAACAAAAAGTTAGGGCCTTTTCAGTTGGGTAAGATGTGGCTGAAGCTACTGGTGACCTCCTGTGCCACTAGGGTAGAAAGAGTCTGCCAGGGAATGAAGTTGACACAGAAAACAGCAGAGCCAAGAGACTAGAGGAACAGATTCCTGAAGACATCCCTGTGCATCTGGTCAACCCTGCCTAAGAAGCTGGCCTCTGCTTATTCCATTCACTGAGGAAATATATTCCCTTTTAAAAGGAAAAATGAACCTATTTTTTGGACTGGATTTCAGTAACAGCTACCTGGAAGACTTTTAAGAACAACAGTATCTGTAGGGAAGTTCACAGAAAGACCTTTTAGGGAAAATAAATCAATTAAGCTTTGTAAACAAGTTAATTAGATCAGGAATATGGTTTGGGCTGTTTCAGTGCAATCCTTTTTAACAAATTCAATTTATCTGTCTTACAGTTATAGACACTGTGGAGGTATTTATCTGTAGTGTTCTGAAACCACCATCTTTACTCTAAAATTAGCCTGGTCCTATCTCATACATTTAGGTACACATGGGGAGTTGTGTCTTCATTAACCAACAGTTCTCTCAAATTCCTGTTCTAAAGCATTCCATTAGTATTTCCCAACAATGACAGATGTAAGTGTTGAGAGCATTACAGCACAATTAGTAGTTGACCCAAGAAAATAGAATTATTTGCTGCCTTTGTGTAATGGATTCAAATGCTTAATATTATTCCTAGTGATTCTGAAGCTCCTTGCTCAGGCTGCTTCTCTATAGCATAAAATATAACTTTTCTTTTTCATGTTTGAAGAGTCTTTTCCATTACAGAATTACGTAGCTGATGTACAATCTAGTTGCTGGCATATCCCATATCAGATAGAGTTGCTTTGGATCAACGTCACTTAATCCAAAGTAATAAAATTATCCTGGAATGATGAATTTAGAGAAGAAAAGAGAAACAGACTCAGGCTAGGTTACCTTATATACCCAAGGGAATTACAGAATTCAGAACCGGAATAAATGAAGATGTGGCAAGGATCAGTAAAATAATAGACCATTTCTGAACATTAAAAATATAAGTCTGGGGCACCTGGGTGGCTCATTCGAAGGCGTCTGCCTTTGGCTGGGATGGAGCCCAGCATCCCTGCTCAGCGGGAAGCCTGCTTCTCCCTCTCCCACTCCTCCTACTTGTGTTCCTGCTCTTGCTCTCGCTCGCTCTCTGTCAAATAAATAAATAAGATCTTAAAAAAAAAAGATATAAGTCTCATGTTGAGTCTTCAAAATGAAAAGATCCCAAGGACCTAAAAAAAATTAGTGAACATGCAGAAGAGCCTGCATCTGTTATGCGTTCCAGTGAGCTTATTCTTTCCAGAAATAATTTAGCATATATCTCCAAAAGATAAACATTTTTAAAAATAGTCACAATACCATCATTACATATAACACGTAACAATAACTTCTTAATATCTTTAAATATCCAGTGAGTATTAAAATTTCCCAGATGGCCTCTTTTTCTTTCTTTGTACCTTGCCTTATTCTTATTCTCAAATTAGGATCCAAACAAACCCATCCCTTGCTGTTAGCTAATACCTCTTAAATCTCTTTGTCTATAGGTTCTCAATCATCTCTTTAATTTCTTTGCTATTTCTTAGTTGATGATGTCAGAGTTTCCTATATTTTAAATATTGCTAATCACATCCCTGTGGTGCCATATAATGTGTATCTCTATAGGTTCAGTATTTTGGCTAGAAAACTCCACAAGTGGTGTCATCTATTTCCATCAAGAGGTGTAAGATGTCTGGTAGTTTCTCTTTTTGTGATGCCAGTAGTCATTGCGGGTGACTGCATGGTTCGGTGATTGCATTGGAGGGTGAAAAATTGGGACACTCTGATTCTATCATCCTGTCATCATTATTGAGTGGGAATACTTCCATTTAAAGAGAAATCTCAAGTAAACCATTTGGTTACTCTGAGGTACAGTATAAAATAAAGGCAGGAAAATGCTGGATTCTTTCCCTTTATTTGCTGGTTTTCAGAATAGTGAGCGGGTTCCCCTCCATTCTTCAGAAGAAACCAGTTGCTGTTGTTACATCTTCTGTGCATGGTTTTAACAGAGCTGATGTCTTTCAATCCACTGTTGAGCCCTCTCTGGCTAGGGAGTCTCTTTAAGCAGGCCATCAAGCCCTCTGACATGACCCAGGAGCCTTTTTTTTCTCATTTCCTTTGGAAAGATAAGATGATCCAGTACCTTCTTGTACATTTCCTGCCCCAGTTCTGGAATCAGCCATTTCTCTATGGAGCTCTGGCTTGTTTCAGTAGAAAATCTTGTTTAGTGATCACAGTACAGATGCTAGGAGCACCCGTATTGCTAGACTGCTCCTGGTTTCTGGGATTGTTCAGTGGACAGAGGTAGGAAATGTGTGTTTTAAGAGAAGATGCATCAGGGGCACCTGGCTGGCTCCGTTGGTTAACCTTCTGCCTTCGGCTCAGGTTATGATTCCAGGGTCCTGGGATCGAGTCCTGCGTTAGGCTCCCTGCTAAGCAGGGAGCCTGCTTCTTTGCCTCCTCCTTGCTCGTGCTCTCTGTCTCTCTCTCAAATGGCTATCTCTATCCCTGTCTCTGTCTCAAATAAATAAAATCTTTTAAAAAGAGGGAACATGCATCGGGAGACTATACTGATATTTCCAATTCAAATTTAGGGTTGCTGGTTTTTATTTAAATTCTTTTCTATTTTTCACTTGTTCTGTTAAGCTGAGTATCTTATTTACTGATGACATAAACATAATTCCTCGTGTCTTCATATAATTTACTTAACTAGCTTCCAAATAGAAATACCAATATAATAATTAACAATATAATTACTAAAAAGGAAATACATTTTATTTGATGTTCTTTTTGTCCTTAACGTACATCCCACTAAGATATACAGCCAAATGACTATTTTTTTATATTCACTTAAATTAATTCCTCTCTGCATGGCTTAAACCAGTGACTTAGTGCATAGGTTCATTTCATTTTGCTTTCGATTTTGAGGAAAGGTTACATTAAAAGCAAAATCTTACCACACCACAGGTAATAATTTCTTTAACATTTTAACATGCATGATTCTTGTCATTTCTGTACATGAATGTTATTACAAAAATAGAATCATGGTTACATAAGGCTTTGTATTTGCTTGATTCCCTCTGGAGTAGATCGTAAACCTCTTCCCATGTCATGAAAACATTTCTAAATTAATGTTTTAGCACCTTCATAGTATCCCATCATTTATGTAAATTGTAGCTCTCTCAGCTAATCCTCTGTTGTTGACCATTTAAGGGGCTAACAATTTTGCACAATTTAAACAACACTGTGATGAATATCTTTGGAACCAAATGTGTTCACATATTCCCAAATTACTGTTTTAGCATAAATTCCCATGAATGTATTCCCCAAGCCAAAAAATAAAATAATCATTTGAAGACTTTGCTTCATTCTGTGGAATCATTTTCCTAAGTGTTTGAGAGTTCTCATGTCCCTAAATTCTCGCCAACACTAGGGGTTGTAATTCACTTTTTAATTTGTCTAATTTGAAAAGTAATATAGCATATGATTGTTGATTATATAGACATTTCTTTAAATGGATGACTATAGGTATTCATTTGTTCACTTTTCAACAAAAATGTAATTCAGCTTTTACTATCTGCCATGCCTTGGACCGGGCACTGTCCAACACAGACACATTCCTCCCCTCCTCTGGCCCAGAGTCCGGAGGAGAAGAAAGACATTTGAATAAGTAGGGCTGGAAGGAGAAGTGCAAGGCATCATGAGAGTGCATGGTGGGAGACCAAGCTAGACAGGGAGGTGGGGGTCAGGAAGGATATGGAAATTTACACTGAGGCCAAAACAATGAGTAAGCTGTAACTAGGGACAAGCAGGTGATGTGAAGGAAGCACCACTGAAAGAGAGAGCACAGCATGTGCAAAGATCCTGAGGTGTGTTTCATATCTTTTCTTCATATGCAAAGACCTCATCATGAGAGAGAATCTAAGCCTGCAGGATCCAATTTGTATGACACAGAGATGCCCCTATAAAGAGTAAAAAAGAAGTAGGAGCAGCTTGAGCACCTTGTCTCAGACGCCCCTCCTGAGCCTGTGCTCCCAGGTCTCTATCCTCTTTGCCTACAAAAGCAACAAGTGCCTCTTCATCACCCCTAATATCTCCCAGCCAAACCACGGGATCGAGGTGATTTACAGCACCTGTGCATCCTGAGCAGATTAGATTTTTATATATTTAGTATTTAAATATTTAGTATTTATATATAATATAATATAAATATAATATATTTATATTATGCAAATTGCATAAACTTTATTTTCTTGTTGCCGCAAGCAGTGTATCCCAGGGCAGCCATTCACTAAGTTGAAACAGATAAAGTTTTAATAATAAATACTGATGATGAATAAGTCACAAAGTTTGTGCAATGCTAATGTACTCACTCACCGTAGGGTAGTTTATTAGATAAACAAGTAACATTTCCTGATTTGCTTTTGCTCAAGCGGCGTCGTTTTCCTGGAAATGTTTGCGCAATAAATTATTTCAACCCATTAGGTGTTAACGGACAAATCATAGTCACTTGCAATCTGTTGTGAATTGCTGAGAATTGAGATTTAAACACTGAAATTATACATTAATTTTGCTTTACAAAAACAAAGCTGGTTAAGGAAATTAAACTTGGTTGAAATGGGAACAAAACAGTATGTTTGATGCTGAATATTTTAAGCCTGCAAAGGAGGCTGTGAATGGTTTCATTAATATTCAGAACACTTGGGCATTCATGACAAGGAGAAAAGGCAAATAACAGCACCCTGCTTTGGGAATACCCATTAGCAGCAATGCAACTGTGCGGGCGGTGTTTGCCCACAGGATGCCTGTGCGGCTTCAGGATGGGTCAGGGCCCTACCCACCTGTGCAGTAGTCTGAAACAGGGCATCCTGCCTCTTGGTATCTCCAGGGCAGAATTGATTCTGTGCTCACGACAGCCTGCTTCCGTTTGGAAGGGTGATTAGAAAATGTCTTGGAAAATAGCATCCAGCAGCAAATAGCCGGAAACCACCTCACTGTGCATCAGAGGGGCAGTGGCGAGAGGGAAGTACAGTACAGGTCTCCACAGCTAGGAAAGAGAAGGAAGTAAACCCATGTGGTCTGAATTCAATTTCTAAGATAATGTGCTTTTTAAAATTTCTGGTATGAATTTCATTTAAGAAAATCATACTTACAGAAATGTGCACAAAACCATAAGTGATGATGAATTTTCTCAAAGTGCACACACACGGTTACCCAACACCCACATCGAGTGTTAGAACACTGCAATCCCCTAGAGCCCCTTCCTGCTCTCTCTGTCTCCCTCACACCCAGGGGGACGACCATCCTAACTTGTGACATCAGAGGTTAGTGCTGGAACCATCTACCCTTTCATGTCTGGATTCTTTCCATCAGGGGAATGTCTATCAGATTTGTCCACATCGTTACTTAGAGCTGTGGTTTGTGGATGCTCATTAATGGAACATATTCCGTTGTATAAATACACCACAATTTATTTACTCATTCTCCTGCTGATGGATATCTGGGTTCTTTCCAATTTTTTGCTATTACAAATAGTGCTGCTTTAAATATTCTTGAACACATCTCTGGTGAATGTGAAAATATGTGTTTTTAAAGTAAACATAGCCAGGTACAGAGCAGAGTGTTAATGGTACATTCACATCAGTATGGGGGATGTGGGCAAAAGGGACTGGGTATAGGCTCACGCACACCACGTACATTCACTGGTGTTGTGCAGAGGCCCTTTGGAAGTTGATAAAATGATGACCATGCCTGCCTTTGGGAAGAACGTGTAAGGAGGAGCCAGGGCAGCCTTACTTTTCACTGTTGATATGTATGTGCTATTCTGAATTTTTCAAAGGGACTTGATTAAGCTTTCAGTGTAAAATTACTTAATCCAAGTTGGAGGGATATAATGAATACAGAGTCATTTGGTGCCTACCTGAACATGTGGTCATTATTACAACATTAAAATTTACTTTCCTTCAGCTGTGTGTCTCCGTGCTTTTCCAAAGTGTATTTCATGCATTTCTCACTATAGGAGTGAAGAAAGCATTTGTGACCATTTCTGTAGACCGTGCATGTACCCTGATTTCATCAAATCATCAGAATCAACCCGTGAAATACGATTTATGAAATAACCCACTTCACTAATGAGGTGACTGGAGATCAAGGAGGTGGGGTGATAGCCTAGGGTCACATGGATTTTGTCATGCGCTCTTTTCAGTCATAAATGTCCAAAAGATCCTGGAACACACTGGCATCAAAATGAGAAGGAGCAAAAGAAGATGAGGGAAAGAGAAACTTTGAGGTTAATCCGGAGGGTTTAGAGGGGCCATCCTGGAATAACCATAGGTCCTTCTGTCCCCTCTCATCCCCCAGTGCAGGTCATATCCTTAGTGACCCCTATTTGTCAATGTTTTCTGCCTTAGGTGCTCTAGACCAGGGTCAGCCAACATTTCTGTAAAGGGCCAGACAGTAAATATTTTATGCTTGGTGGACCATGTGGTGTCAAACTTCTCAACTCTGCCTCATTGGAGCATAAAGTAGCCACAGACAATATAGAAAAGGATGGGCATGGTTGTCTTCCAATAGAACGTTATTTAGGACGCTGAAATCTGAATTTCATACAATTTTCACATCATGAAGTATCCTTTTTACTTTTCAACCATTTCAAAATGCAGTAACCATTCTTACTCTTAGCTCCTGGGCTGGACAAAAACGGTGATCCAATTTGGCACATTGGTTTCAGTTTGCCAACTGTTGCTTTAAACAGATGCAAAAAATAGGTTAACACAGTCACTGAACAGAAGCTTATCAGTTTTAGTCAGAATTCTTTCAGTTGTTAAATGGGAACCAGACTGAAACTAGAAAAATCAAAGTAGGGAATTCATGAACTTATAACTGGGAAGCCCGAGGGGTTGGTATTCAGACATGGCTGGTTTAGGGGTTTGGATAACAAGCTGCTCTCTCTGCCTCCATCCCTTCATCTTCGTCCTCCCTCTTCTCCTCTCCTTCCTCCTCTTCTCTCCTCCTCCCCCCATCCCCCTTCTTGTCTTCTCTTGGGCTTACTTAGTCTCCCTAAGACTGTATGGTCTTTATCGCTTGTAATCTCAGCAACATCCAAGTCCTCAGTGAAGGCAAAAACTCTTCCTCTTTACCAGCACGCAAAATCCTGTCCCAAATTATCCTAAAACAAACTCTGTTCAGACATCACCACCTGTTTCTTCCATTTGACACTTATCCTCAGCCATCTATTGAGCTTCCGGCTCTGTGTCCGATGAGAATAAAAAATGAATAAATGCAGACCCACCATCAGGAACTTGAGTCTCATGGGAGAGACAGCAAAGGGAACAGAATGTGACAATGACACACACTATACCTCGATTTGTCTCACATCCTTTGAGGTCCTTGTAATATTCTTGTCCATCTCCCCTATGATACAGGGGGCAGGGGGTGGACAGAAGTGTGAGGACTCATTCTAGTATTCCTGGTGCCTAGCATTCATTGATAAATTAATTCTTCCTTCATATGTTTTTTGGGTGTCTACAGTGTGCCAGACATTATATTAGGCATGGGATACAGAGAGGTAAAATGGAACAAATGCCGTCTTTGCTCACATGAAATGCATGGTCTACTACATAGCATTTCTTCATAAATTAGAATTATTCTAAATTTGGCCTAGAGTCAAACCCTAGCTGCATGCTACTAGCTTTGTAAACTCCAGAAAGTTACTTACCCTGTACAAGTCTCTAAGTATATAAAGCAGGCATAAGGGCAGCCCCTATCTCGTGGGGTTGTGGTGAAGATCCATTGAGATAATGCACATACAACATTTAGCAGACTTCCTGAGGAAACCACTGGTGTTCCATAAACACGATCTAATATTAATTTGTTCTAACCCATAGTCTGAAATGGAATAGATGCTCAGTAAATGCCTTTTGAATGGATTTTGCCCCTTAGATACTCTTACAAAAAGCCTAATTCTTATAGCCACCTCTATTACCCTCCCAGTCTGTTGTCCCATACCCCTGAAATGCATATGACCTGCATGTGGCTCTGGCTTCCTATTTAATCCCCACAATCCAGGAGCTCCCATCAGTCCCTTGCTGTGCCCTCATTCAAGCCCCAGCCTCTTTTCTCCAGAGCCTGGGCTCACTAAAGTCTCATTGGATTGTTTTTGGATCTTACCGTGTGACTCACAGCTGGCGTCAGACTACTCAGGTTGAGAGCAGAGTGATAGATATGGATTCCTTTTGTTGAGTGTAAATTTTTAAGTAGATACGGAAACCAACAGGCATCCAACAGTGCCTGCCATAAATTGTTACCTTGTTCAGTAAGAAACAATCAGCACCATATTCCACACAGCCCACAGGCTCCAAGCCCCATCCCAATTTTCCTGGAGACATGCAGCCTATCCATGCATTTATGTTATAGCTTAATTCCTTAACATTGATGAAAAACACTGTTGTGATTGATAACAATGTCACTATAATATAACGAAGATAATAGAAATCTACTGGCATACATACGTAGAAAGTCGCAAGAGACAGTCGATACCATGGTGATGAGCCATCATGATACCATGATGAGAGCAAGATAGATGTGCCACCGTGTCACAGTTCTTAAAGGTCCATGACAGAGGTGAGAGCAAATGAAACCTAACTGAGCGAATGTCCCTAATGAGATGAATGCTCTCAAAGACACAGCCCAGACCCACCACATATTAGACCACCCTGCCCACACACCAGCATCCTGACAAAGATATTTCAGGGACAGATGCTGTTTATTCAGTGTCTCCTATTCTTTTATGTACAATAGCTGGAGCATAACTAAAAACTATGAGACCTAGAAAAAGGAGGAAAAGGTGTCCCATTAACAAAAGAAAGCAGTCATTAGAACAAAGCCATAGATGGCCCACTATTGCATAGCAGATATGGACCTTAATACAGCTCTGACAAATGTGCTCAAAAATCCGGCTTAAAATGGGGGTGCCTGGCTAGCTCAGTTGGTAGTGTTGTGTGGGACTCTTGATTTTGGGGTCGTGAGTTTGAGCCCCACCTTGGGCACAGAGGTTACTTAATAAAAAATTTTAATCTAGCATCAAATGGACAACATGTGTGAATAGATAGGAAATTTTTGCAAAAAATCGAAAACCTTAAAATAGTTAGAAATGCAATAACTGGAAAACACCATACAAGATATTAATTGTTGATTCAACAGGCTTAAAAAGACAACACAGCAGAAGAAAGGATCAGTGTAGAGAGGATATAATAAACCATTCACACCGAAGCCCAAAGTGGAAAAAAAAGCAATTTTTAAAACTGGAGGAGAATGTTCTAGAAAGATGAGTGAATACCAAACAGTCTAATAGAAAAGTTTTTGAAATCATAGTTGGCAATTACTAAAAGCGATGAAGGACATCAACCTGGAGATCCAAAGATCTCTGCTAATCCTGAGCAGTGTGAACAGCAAGAGAACTATATCCGGGCACATCATAATCCGACTGCCGAAATCAAATATAGAAAGTCTTAAAAGTATCCATGGGGAGAAGATATATACAGTGAAACACTGAAAAGAGTGGAAGTTGACATCTCAACAGAAGCTATGGAGGGCCACATTTCAAAATTAAGAAATACAAGGGGTGCCTGGGTGGCTTAGGCAGTGAGGCATCTGCCTTCAGCTCGGGTCTTGATCCCAGGGTCCCGGGATCAAGCCCTGCATTGGGCTCCCTGCTCAGCAGGGAGTTTGCTTCTCCCTCTTTCTCCGCCCCTCCCTCTCCCCCTGCTCATGCTCTCTCTTGCTATCTCTCTCTCTCAAATGAAATCTTTTTAAAAAATTAAGACATATGGAAGATATTTGTGGGTAAAAGCTGAAATACTGCATATCCAGCAGATACGCACTACCAAAAGTAGGCTAGAAGACATTGTTTAGGGTTATGGGAAATGATACCAGACTCTTGACTGTTCAAAGCACAAATAACACAGTACTGAAAGGTTGGTAACATATGCAGAAGTAAAATATATGACAATAAAAGCACAGAGTGTTATGGGGAATAGATGGTTATATTATATGGTTATATTTACATGGTTTGTGAAGAGGTAAAATATTATTTGAAACTGTCTGTAATGATTTAAAGATGAATGTTGTGACATCTAGAGCAACCACTAAAACAAATACAAAAATAAAACTAACAAGGGTTGGGGAGGAATACTATCAAAATACTCAGTTAACCCAACAATAGGAGGAGAACAACAAAGAAAACATGAAACAAATAGAAAAAAAATGATAAAATGGTAGGCTTAAATCCAGCTATGTTGACAACTACATGAAAAGTTAGAAGACAGAATATTGCATTGGAAGAGAGAGATTGTCAAATTTAAGCAGGGAAAAATCAAGACCCAACTGTATGTTTGTTACTAGAAATCTGAATGTAGACATACAGATTGAAAGTAAATGGGTGGCAAAGATGTGTCAGGCAAAAAATAAGCATAAGAAATTACATTAATATCAGAAAAAAAACTTTAAGACAAGTAGCATTACGAGAGACAAAGAGGGCTATTTCATAATTATTCAAGAACAGTCCTGAATGTTATGCAAATAACAAGAGATTGAGAAAATGTAAGTAAAAATTGGCAAAGAGATGAGAGAAACAGACGAATCCACAGTCTTAGTTGGAGATTTTAACATTTCTCTCTTAGTAATTACTAGAACAACTAAAACACAAATGTATAAGGATGTAAAACCTTTGCCCAACACTACCAATAAACTTGAGTATTCAAATCCACATTCAACATTCACCAAGATAGAGTAAAATGATGGGTCGTAAAAACAAGTCTCTGTAAATATCAAAAGACTCGAAATATACAGAACATGCCTCTGACCAAAATAGTGTGAATAAAACAATGACATCTAAAAAAAAATCTCAAAATATTTGGAAATTAAGCAAAATACAGCAAAATGATGTGTGTGTCAAAGAATATATCACAAGGAAAAATAGAAAGTAGATCAACTGAATAATAAGGAAAACAAATATTAAGATTATATGAATAGAACACACATCAAAGGAGCAGAATGAAAGGTCCAGAAATAGACCACTGTATTGATTGTTGAGAAAGGCACCAAGTCAATCCACGTGGAAAGAAAAATGTGTTCAATAAGTGTGAAGCAACTGTATACCTGTATGGGGGGGGAAGAATGAATTTTTGACGCCCCACTGTTCCATACCAGATAATTATCATGATGGATTCTGGGAAGCTAGACCATAAACCTTCTAGAAGAAAACAAAATATTTTCACAACCTTCAGGTGGGCCACGATTTTTTAGACAAAACAAAATGTATAAAAAGCAAAAAAGGAAAATAAAGATTAAATGGGATTCATAAAAAAAAAATGTGCTCTTTTAAAAGACACCATTAGGGAAATAAATACACAACCATAGAAAGGGAGAAAATTTTCACAACACTTTTATCTAACAAAGGACTTGGATCCAGAGTGTTTAAATAGCTCTAACAACTCAATAATAAAAAGACAAATACCCAATTAAAACAGTGGGGAAAAGATTTGAACAGACACTTCACAAGAGGATAAATAAATGGCTAATGAGCACGTGAAAAGGCATTGAAAACCATCACTTTGGAAGTAAATACCACTTCACATGCATTGGTATGACTGAAATCAGAGTCCTGACAGTGCTCAGTGCTGGCGAAGATGTGGAACAGCTGGAACTCTCACACACTTCTGGGTAGCTGTGTAGAATAATACTTTAGATAACTGCTTGGCAGTTTTGTATAAAGTTAAATAACCAACTGCTCTAGAACCCGGCAATTCCACCCCTAGGAATTTACCCAAGAAAAATGAAAATATGTGTCCACAAAAAGACTTGTACAAGAAGGTTCATAATGATGTTCGTTATAATAGCCCAGAACTGGAAACAATCCAGATGTCTATCAACAGGTGAATGGATGAATAAATTCAGGTATGTTCATAAAATGAAATGCTACCTGTCAATAAAAAGGAGTGCACGATTGTTAAAACACAATAACCCTTGACTAGATTATAAAAAAAATACAAAAGAATGTGTTCTATATGATTCCATTGATATGAGATCTACGAAGAAAACTATAATGACAAATCAAAAAGCACTTGCCTTTTCAAGGGAATCAAGCTGGAAAGAGGACTAGGGAAGTATTATGGGGTGATATAGTGTTCCCCATCTTGTTTTGGATGATGATTACATGAGTATGTACAATGGACAAAACTCATTGAACTAAATGTTTAAGCCTTGTGCATGTTGTTGTTTGTTAAGTAATCCTTGATTATTAAAATTTTAAATATCTATTCTCTACACGCTGAACAGATAACAATTTAAGAGAGAGGTGGCAGAATTGATGGATTAAGATGAGGTAGGAGACTATGCAGCAGTCCAGTTCATTCAACAAAATCTCTAGGACATCTGGCTTTTACAACTCCTAACTCTTTGGGATGAACCCCGCCTCCTCAATGGAATCAAAGGAAAGGAAGTCAATGCCTGCTGGAAAAGCCACTCTTCCAAAAAAACGAGGTCTACCACTTCTCAGCTCCTTCCCATGCCACAGTGCTGTGAGTGTGGTCACACCCTGCTCTTCATTCTGTTGCCATTACACTGTTTCCTTGGCTCATCTCACTCATTCTGCAATCCCCTCCTCATCAGTTTCTCCTTTTCCAGTGTCTTCCTTGAATTTAACAACGTATCATTGTCTTTCTACTCAACATATTATATTTATTTCCCACCTCCACTTCAAAGTCAGGGGCAGGAATGGTGAGGTTCCTGTCTCTGGGGGGTTTTAAGCAGAGTGGACAATGATATGTACAAGGAATGAAAATCAGGAGAGCGAGGCACTTAATGGCGGGACTGGAGCAGCCAACAGGGTCCTCATGGCACATACCTTCTTCCATTTTATGGCAAGTGCTCCATATGTTCGTACAGCCTACTAAATCAAAACTATGGGTTAATTCATACTTAATTTAATTAGCTAAATTTAATTCTATCCTCTATGCATTTTGTTAGACTAGAGGATAGAATTTCATGCGTATTCATTCTGGCAAGAAATTCTGAAATTTTCTTTGATCATCTGCTAATTTTGCTGCTGTAACAATTAGCCGTTGTCAGCTGCCCTAGCTTCCAGGCAGAACCTGATGCTGATTTTAATTACTTAACCTAAGACCAAGGCAAAGTGAAATACCCACTGAGTCCTATTGCAATTGCACTTCATTTAATGTAAAATCTATCGCTTGTAGGCTTGGACATTGCTCTCTGAATTAAGCATCACATGTTGCGGGGCGCTTAGATATTAGTTTCCTCACTTCTTCAGTTCTTTCCTCATGACCTTTCATGGTCATCGTTATTAATTAGCCCAACAGTCACTGCATTGCCTCTGTTGCTGTGGTCCCAGTGACCCTCCCCCGTGGTCCTCTCTGGTGAGCCATACCACCTCTAGTGTGGGTTTCTAAGGATAGTTCCTTTCAACCCTCACAACAAAGACATCCAGGGCTTTTGGCTCTACCTAGTCAAGACATCCTTGTGATGGTTCTTGTCTTAAATCTTTCACCTTAGGTCTGCTTCTACCACCACTGAAAGGATTGTTTTTAGTCTTATCAGGTCATTTAAGATTAATGTGGGTGGAAGAAGGAGTAACCAGACTTTATTTCACTTTTCATGCTACCCACAGCCAGACCTAATGACCAAAGTGATGGTCCTGACTGGAGTTCAGTACTAATCTGGCTTAATGGATTTCTTGCATTCACTTCACTTTTAATTCAAACCCTAGTTTAAAAAACAAAAATAAAGTTTAAATGTCTTGATGCCACTGAGTTGGGGCATCTTTCCAATCCCATCAGCAAACAGGGTCTGTTTATGCTGGAAGGGTTTTCCTTCCCACTGTCCATGCCCACATTATGTCAAGTGGAAGCCAATCATCAGACTCATTTCCTGAGCAAACTGTGGCAGAGAATAGGCAGCACAGAAAATTTGCAGAGATACTCTGTTTTTGGATAACTTGCAAATATGCCTAAAGAAAGAGAAATCAAATTCTCTTCATTTTTTAAAGCAAAAAGAAGTGGGAACACACATGGGTGATCTCATAAGAAGTACTTATGTTGCCTGGTTTGCATCAGACACGCCCCGTCCGTGACGTCAAGGGCTTCGCCTCAGTCCCCAACCCCACCCCGTCTCCCTGCCCCCCAGCTCCCCTCCCAACTTGGATTTCAGTACTGGTGTTCCTCCTTCCCCTCCTCCAGTCCCCCTTCCCCCTCTGCCCTTCCCCTCTTCTCCCTGGCTTCCTTCCTCACCTGCCCAGTCTCCTCTGTCTCCTGAATTGGTTACCACTCCTCTTCCTCTCCCTGCAGCTATGGCCCCCCAAACCCTACACAACCCCCCCCCCGACCCAGCCCAGGGAAGGCTGTGCCAGCCAGAGAGAAACATGAGGGAGGACTTTCCAACAGCCCGCGAAGAGCAGATACAACGCTGTCTCTTGCTCTCTCTAGCTCTCTCTCTCTTTCTCTTCGGACCCTGGTTGGAGGACACCGAGTGCCATGGCTGCACCTGTACAGTTCAAACCAGTCCCCACAGCCTCCCCCAGGCCTGGACACTGCGGGGGGGAGGGGAGGACCAAAAGTCCGCAACCCCTGGGCCCTCGGGCTGACACCAGCGCACAACACCTCACACGCTGAACACATCCCAGGGCCTGCTTCTTCCCCAGGCGGGCTCCTAGGAGAGGGCGGCGCGCCCCCTCGTGGCCGCGCGGGGAGGCGCCCAAGGATCCCGCTGTTGAGGGCAGGGCCAAAGGGGACCACTGCTTCTGCTCCCTTAGACCAGGCTCACAGTTCTCAGCAGGGGGTTAGTGGGGTCCCAGGCTCCCCACTCTGCCACCGCCTGCCCTCCCTCCACCACTTGGCGCTTCCCCCTGGAGGCGATTTCTGCAGTCAGGTCGGCCTTTGGAGGGAAAATAGCCAGGTCTGGAAAACTAAACAGACTACTTTGAAGAGATTTGGGCAATTGTATGGTCATGGATGGAGCGCCCTAGGGTTCTGATTTGCCTTGTCTTGCTTGCGCCTTGAGGTAGTGGTTTACTTTTCCCGGAATGTTTAAATTAGAAAAGATTGGAGGGTGGAGAGGGGGCGTCCAACTTTAGTTGTCACCTGAGATCAATAGTGTGCTGCTGGGTAGAATAATGCCCCCTCCCTAGGAGCTGCCCAGGCTAATGCCAGGAACCTGTGCACATGTTCCATCCTGCAGCAAAAGGGACCCTGCACAGGTGCTTATGTTAAGGACCTTGAGATGGGGAGATGATCCTGGATTATCCAGGCGGCGCCCTGCAATGACAAGGGGGTCTTAAAACACAAAGAGGCAGAGAAGAGGTCAGAAGGAGGCTGTGTGAGGAGGACTCTGCCTGCTGGGGCTGGGGCTGGGGCTGAGCATGGAGGAGGGGCCTCTAGGAGCTGGAACAGGCAAAGAGACACACTGCCTGCTTAACCTAAAAAATAGAAAGCGCCAGGTATTTTACCAGCCAAATTGGGATTCCTGGGGAATAAAAGGGAAAGGTGATGTGGGACAAACCAGCTGGTCTGAGGAAAGTCACCTAACCAGAGCTGTGCAGGGTCCCTGGTGTGGCTTGCAGTGAGGTCCTGCTCAGGGCCTCCATGGGAGGAAAGGCCAGCAAGTCAGGGGGCAATCATTTGAAAGCAGTAGAGCCTGGAGCTCTCCCAGGCAAAATGACCCCTAATCAGGAGCCAGATCCGTCATCGGAAAATAATCCAGAGCTGACACATGTGAGAACCGCCAGAGAAGGATATGAAAGCTTTTAGTATAAGTTTTCCATCAGTTGTAAATGTTAAACCGAGAAATAGAAAATATAAACAACACCCTCTCTATCTTTAAGAGATGAAAACTACAACGTCTGAAAGGAAATATACTACAAGGTATTGACAGAATTTAGAAAATGCAGAAGAAAAATTTTTGATAGAATTGTATTGACTCTGTAGATCTATTTGCGTAGTATTGCCATATGAACTATATTAAATCTTCCAATGCATGCATACAGTTGTTTTTTTTCCCCCATTTGGTCTTTCATCTCTCGTAGAACCATTGCTTCTTATGCTTTTCAGTGAACAAGTCTTGCTCTCCTTGAATGAATTTACACCTGACACTTTTACTGTGTTGTGTGCCATTGTAAATGGAATTGCTTTCTAAATTTCCTTCTCAGATTGTTCATTGATAGTGCATAGGAACACAACTGATTTTGTATATATGGTACCCTGCAACTTTACGGAATGAGTCTATGGACTCTAATATTTTTGTGTGTGGATGATTTGAGGTTTTTCTATCTTTAGGAACATGTCCTCTGTAAATAGAGATACAGGTTGACCCTTGACCAATGCGGAGTAAGGATGGTGACTCTCAAGATCAAAAACCTGTGTATAGAGGCGCCGTGAGGGGCGGTAGCGGCGGCGGTGGTGGTGATAGCGGCGGCAGCTGTGAGGGGGTTCCAGGAAGATGGTGCTGATTAAGGAATTCCGTGTGGTTTTGCCATGTTCTGTTCAGGAGCAAAGTTCCTGCATTCGTCAGGATGATTGCTCCAGAGGGCTCCTTGGTGTTTCACGAGAAAGCCTGGAACGCATACCCCTACAGTAGAACAAACCATTATGCCTCAGTTGTAACGAATGTATATATGAAAGATGATTTCTTCATTAAAATTGAAACATGGCACAAACCAGACTTGGGAACATTAGAAAATGTACACGGTTTAGATCCGAACACATGGAAAACTGTTGAAATTGTCCGCATAGATATTGCAGATCGAAGTCAAGTTGAACCAGCAGACTACAAAGCTGATGAAGACCCAGCATTATTCCAGTCAGTCAAGACCAAGAGAGGCCCTTTGGTACCCAACTGGAAGAAGGAGCTGGCAAACAACTCTGACTGTCCTCAGATGTGTGCCTACAAGCTGGTGACCATCAAATTCAAGTGGTGGGGACTGCAAAGCAAAGTAGAAAACTTCATTCAGAAGCAAGAGAAAAGGATATTTACAAACTTCATCGCCAGCTTTTTTGTTGGATTGACAAGTGGAATGATCTGACAATGGAAGACATTAGGAGAATGGAGGATGAAACTCAGAAAGAACTAGAAACAATGCGTAAGAAGGGTTCCGTTCGAGGCACGTCGACTGCTGATGTCTAGATGAGTCCCGTGTAGGGTCAGAGACAATATGAAACTGTTTACGTAATCAAGGTCAAGTGAGGGGAACAAGTGCAGCCAGTGATGAGTGAAGAAGGATCTGACCAGTATCTGGCAGTGCTGACGTTTCCCAGATGTGTGCTTGTGATGACATACTCACAGGTTCCCAACCACCTGTGTGTGTGTGTGTGTGTGTGTGTCTGTGGCTGCATATAAAACGCATGTAGAGCTACAGATCAAGATACACACACTTGTGTATATATGTACATACAAACATACTGAAAGGATTAGTACAATTTCTCCAAAGTACTGTACCTATCTTCAAGAATGGAAAAGAAAATATTTTCAATATATACACCTGGAACAGATTTTAATAATTATCAGAGTAATACCATTGATGGACAAATTGACTGCAATTTAATACTAGCTGGTATGTTTCATAAATGTCAAATTGTGGACCAATATATTTAGCCTTTTATTACTTTTCTGTTCTTTTAAATCTTCCTGTTCTTTTAAATCTTACAAATTCTTATTTTAGTCCCATAAGCAACAGACTCCCACAGAAAAATTTATTCAAAATCTTTTGGTATTCCAGTGAATCTGGAATGTGAACTCTGAATGTATTTATAATGATTTATTTCTGGATGGTTATTATCTTAAATTCAAATTGGACACTGTCTATTAGTAAGGAGTATAGTTACCAGCCAAGTTTTACCTGTTTTCCCTGAGAGAAAAAATCCTTTAAAAAAAATTCTGGTTTTTATTGGATTTTTGTATTTTAAATTTCAATATTTTTCTACATCAAACCTAGCAAAAATGGAGATGATGGTTTGTGATTTATAATAAGCACTATACAATTTTCAGGCTACTCGTAGGCAAACAAAGAAATTGATGAAGAAATGAATAGCATCGTAGGCTGTAGGAAAACTTTCGGAAGTCGAGCACTTCCATGGAGTCTTGTTTCTGAAATGACTGTTTTCTGAAATTA